>NW_025727396.1:8094939-8370842 GCF_021461385.2 Schistocerca piceifrons | reverse complement strand
AAGAAGACAGACTCTTCCTACTGACTATGTTTTGAACCATTCCTGTGACACTAGTTATAGATTCCGATGCTTCACTCCAGGTTTACTGAATCCCCTGGACCTCGTTATTGACGAAGAAGCACAGAAATTGCATCGGAATTAAATACAAAAGGCACAATGCCGACTTAAGTAGAAGAAGACTGACCCTTCTTACTGACTATGTTTTGAACCATTCCTGAGACACTAGTTATAGATTCCGATGCTAGACTTCGGATTTACTGTATCCATCTGACCTCCTTATTGACGATGAAACACTGAAATTGCATCGGAATTAAATACTAAAGGCACAATGCCGAATTAAGTACAAGAAGACTAACTCTTCTTACTGTCGATGTTTTGAACCATTCCTGTGACGGTAGTTATAGATTCCGATGCTTTACTCCAGGTTTACTGTATCCCTTGGACCTTCTTATTGATGATGAAACAAAGAAATTGCATCGGAATTAAATAAAAAAGGCACAATGGTGACTTAAGTACGAGAAGACTGACCCAACTTACTGTCTATGTTTTGAACCATTCCTGTGACACTAGTTATAGATTCCGATGCTTCACTTCAGGTTTACTGTATCCCTCTGACCTTCATATTGACGATGAAACTCAGAAATTGCATCGGAATTAAATACAAAAGGCACAATGGCGACTTAAGTACAAAAAGACTGACACTTCCCATTGTCTATGATTTGAACCATTCCTGTTACACTAGTTATGGATTCGGATGCTTCACTTCAGGTTTACTGTATCCCTCTGACCTTCGTATTGACGATGAAACACAGAAATTGCATCGGAATTAAATACAAAGGGCACAATGCCGACTTATGTACAAGAAAACTGACTCTTCTTACTGACTATGTTTTGAAATATTCCTGTAACACTAGTTATAGATTCCGGTGCTTCACTTCAGGTTTACTGTATCCCTTGGACCTTCTTATTGACGATGATACACAGAAATAGCATCGGAATTAAATACAAAAGGCACAATGCCGACTTTAGTACAAGAAGGCTGGCCCTTCTTACTGTCTATGATTTGAACCATCCCTGTTTCACTAGTTATAGATTCCGATGCTTCACTCCAGGTTTACTGTATCCCTTGGACCTTCTTATTGACGATGAAACACAGAAATAGCATCGGAATTAAATACAAAAGGCACAATGCCGACTTTAGTACAAGAAGGCTGACTCTTCTTAATGACTATGTTTCGATTCATTCCTGTAACATTAGTTATAGATTCCGATGCTTCACTCCAGGTTTACTGTATCCCTTGGACCTTCTTATTGACGATGAAACACAGAAATCGCATCGGAATTAAATACAAAAGGCACAATGCCGACTTAAGCACAAGAAGACTGACTCTTCTTACTGACTATGTTTTGAACCATTTCTGTGACACTAGTTATAGATTCTGATGCTTAAGTCCCGGTTTACTGTTTCCCTTGGACCTTCTTATTGACGATGAAACACAAAAATAGCATCGGAATTAAATACAAAAGGCACAATGCCGACTTAAGTACAATAAGACTGACTCTTCTTACTGACTATGTTTTGAACCATTCCTGTGCCACTAGTTATAGATTCCGATGCTTGACTTCAGATTTACTGTATCCCTCTGACCTTCTTATTAACGATGAAACACAGAAATTGCATCGTAATTAAATACTAAAGGCACAATGCCGAATTAAGTACAAGACGACTGACTCTTCTTACTGTCGATGCTTTGAACCATTCCTGGGACTGTAGTTATAGATTCCGAGGCTTTACTCCAGGTTCACCGTATCTGTTGGACCTTCTTATTGACGATGAAACACAGAAATTGCATTGGAATTAAATAAAAAGTGCTCAATGCCGACTTAAGGACAAGAAGACTGACCCTACATACTGTCTGTGTTTTGAACCTTTTTTTGTGACACTAGTTATAGATTCCGATGCTTCACTCCAGGTTTACGATATCCCTTGGACCTTCTTATTGACGATGATACACAGAAATTGCATCGGAATTAAATAAAAAAGGCACAATGGTGACTTAAGTACGAGAAGACTTACCCAACTTACTGTCTATGTTCTGAACCATTCCTGTGACACTAGTTATAGATTCCGATGCTTCACTCCAGGTTTACTATATCCCATGGACCTTCTTATTGACGATGAAACACAGAAATTGCATAGGAATTAAATAGAAAAGAACAATGCCGACTTAAGTACAAGAAGACTGTCACTTCCGACTGTCTATTTTTGAACCATTCCTGTGACACTAATTATAGATTCCGATGCTTCACTTCAGGTTTACTGTATCCCTCTGACCTTCTTATTGACGATGAAACACAGAATTTGCATCGGAATTAAATACAAAAGGCACAAAGCCGACTTAAGTACAAGAAGACTGACTCTTCCCACTGTCTATGCTTTGAACCATTCCTGTTACACTAGTTATAGATTCCGATGCATCACTTCTGGTTTACTGTATACCTTAAACCTTCTTATTGACGATGAAACACAGAAATTGCACCGGAATTAAATACAAAAGGCACAATGCCGACTTATGTACAAGAAGACTGACTCTTCTTACTGACTATGCTTTGAACCATTCCTGTGACACTAGTTATAGACTCTGATGCTTCACTTCAGGTTTACTGTATCCCTTGGACCTTCTTATTGAAGCTGAAACACAGACATTGCATCGGAATTAAATACAAAAGGCACAATGCCGACTTAAGTACAAGAATACTGACTCTTCTTACTGTCTATGTTTTGAACCATCCCTTTGACACTAGTCATAGATTCCGATGCTTCACTCCAGGTTTACTGTATCCCTTGGACCTTCTTATTGACGATGAAACACAGAAATTGCATCGGAATTAAATACAAAACGCACAATGCCGACTTAAGTACAAGAAGACTGACTCTTCTTATTGACTATGTTTTAAACCATTTCTGTGACACTAGTTATAGATTCCGATGCTTCACTCCTGGTTTACTGTATCCCTTGGACCTTCTTATTGACGATGAAACACAAAAATAGCATCGAAAATAAATACAAAACCCACAATGCCGACTTAAGTACAAGAAGACTGACTCTTCATACTGACTATGTTTTGAACCATTCCTGTGACACTAGTTATAGATTCCGATGCTTCACTCAAGGTTTACTCTATCCTTTGGACCTCCTTATTGACGATGAAACACAGAAATTGCATCGGAAATAAATACAAAAGGCACAATGACGACTTCAGTACAATAAGACTGACTCTTCTTACTGACTATGCTTTGAACCATTCCTGTGACACTAGTTATAGATTCTGATGCTTCACTTCAGGTTTACTGTATCCCTTAGACCTTCTTATTGACGATGAAACACAGATATTGCATCAAAATTAAATACAAAATGCACAATGCCGACTTAAGTACAAGAAGACTGACTCCACTCACTGACTATGTTTTGAACCATTCGTGTGACACTAGTTATAGATTCCGATGCTTCACTTCAGATTTACTGTATCCCTCTAACCTTCTTATTGACGATGAAACATAGAGATTGCATCGGAATTAAATACTAAAGGCACAATGCCGAATTAAGTACAAAACGACTGTCCCTTCTTACTGTCGATGATTTGAACCATTCCTGTGACACTAGTTATAGATTCCGATGCTTCACTCAAGGTTTACTGTATCCCTTGGACCTTCTTATTGACGATGAAACACAGAAATTGCATCGGAGTTAATTAGAAAAGGCACAATGCTGACTTAAGTACAAGAAGACTGCCTCTTCCTACTGTCTATGTTTGAACCATTCCTGTGACACTAGTTATAGATTCCGATGCTTCACTTCAGGTTTACTGCATCCCTCTGACCTTCTTATTGTCGATGAAACACAGAAATTGCATCGGAATTAAATACAAAATGCACAATGCCGACTTAAGTACAAGAGGACTGACTCTTCTTACTGACTATGTTTTGAACCATTTCTATGACACTAGTTATGGATTCCGATGCTTCACTCCCGGTTTACTGTATCCCTTGGACCTTCTTATCGACGATGAAACGCAAAAATAGCATCGGAATTAAATACAAAAGTCACAATGCCGACTTAAGTACAAGAAGACTGACTCTTCTTACTGACTATGTTTTGAACCATTCCTGTGACAATAGTTATAGACTCCGATGCTACACTCCAGGTTTACTCTATCCCTTGGACCTCCTTATTGACGATGAAACACAGAAATTGCATCGGAAATAAATACAAAAGGCACAATGACGACTTCCGTACAAGAAGACTGACTCTTCTAACTGTCTATGTTTGACCCATCCCTGTGACACTAGTTATAGATTCCAATGCTTCACTCCAGGTTTAGTATATCCCTTGGACCTTCTTATTGACGATGAAACACAGATATTGCATCGGAGTTAAATAGAAAAGGCACAATGCCGACTTAAGTACAAGAAGACTGACTCTTCCAACTGTCTATGTTTGAACCATTCCTGTGACACTTGTTATAGATTCCGATGCTTCACTTCAGGTTTACTGCATCCCTCTGACCTTCTTATTGACGATGAAACACAGAAATTGCATCGGAATTAAATAAAAAAGGCACAATGCCGACTTAAGTACAAGAGGACTGACTCTTCTTACTGTCTGTGTTTTGAACCATTCCTGTGACACTAGTTATAGGTTCCGATGCTTCACTCCAGGTTTACTATTTCCCTTGGACCTTCTTATTGACGATAAAACAGAGAAATTGCGTCGGAATTAAATACAAAAGTCACAATGCCGACTTAAGTACAAGAATACTGACTCTTCTTACTGTCGATGTTTTGAACCATCCCTGTGTCACTAGTTATAGATTCCGATGCATCACTCCAGGTTTACTGTATCCCTTGGACCTTCTTATTGACGATGAAACACAAAAATAGAATCGGAATTAATTACAAAAGGCACAATGCCGACTTAAGTACAAGAAGACAGACTCTTCCTACTGACTATGTTTTGAACCATTCCTGTGACACTAGTTATAGATTCCGATGCTTCACTCCAGGTTTACTGTATCCCTTAGACCTCCTTATTGACGAAGAAACACAGAAATTGCATCGGAATTAAATACAAAAGGCACAATGCCGACTTAAGTACAAGAATACTGTCTCTTCTTACTGTCGATGTTTGAACCATCCCTGTGTCACTAGTTATAGATTCCGATGCTTCACTCCAGGTTTACTGTATCCCCCTGACCTTCTTATTGACGATGAAACACAGAAATTGCATCGGAATTAAATACAAAAGGCACAAAGCCGACTTAAGTACAAGAAGACTGACTCTTCCCACTGTCTATGCTTTGAACCATTCCTGGTACACTAGTTATAGATTCCGATGCTTCACTTCAGGTTTACTGTATACGTTAAACCTTCTTATTGACGATGAAACACAGAAATTGCACCGGAATTAAATACAAAAGGCACAATGCCGACTTATGTACAAGAAGACTGACTCTTCTTACTGACTATGTTTTGAACCATTCCTGTGACACTAGTTATAGACTCTGATGCTTCACTTCAGGTTTACTGTATCCCTTGGACCTTCTTGATGAAGATGAGACACAGAAACTGCATCGGAATTAAATACAAAAGGCACAATGCCGACTTAAGTACAAGAACACTGACTCTTCTTACTGTCTATGTTTTGGACAATCCCTGTGACACTAGTCATAGATTCCGATGCTTCACTCCAGGTTTACTGTATCCCTTGGAGCTTCTTATTGACGATGAAACACAGAGATAGCATCGCAAATAAATACAAAACGCACAACGCCGACTTTAGTACAAGAAGACTGACTCTTCTTACTGACTATGCTTTGAACCATTCCTGTGACACTAGTTATAGACTCTGATGCTTCACTTCAGGTTTACTGTATCCCTTGGACCTTCTTATTGAAGATGAAACACAGAAATTGCATCGGAATTAAATACAGAAGGCACAATGCCGACTTAAGTACAAGAATACTGACTCTTCTTACTGTCTATGTTTTGAACCATCCCTGTGACACTAGTCATAGATTCCGATGCTTCACTCCAGGTTTACTGTATCCCTTGGACCTTGTTATTGACGATGAAAGACAGAAATTGCATCGGAATTAAATACAAAACGCACAATGCCGACTTAAGTACAAGAAGACTGACTCTTCTTATTGACTATGCTTTGAACCATTTCTGTGACACTAGTTATAGATTCCGATGCTTCACTCCTGGTTTACTGTATCCCTTGGACCTTCTTGTTGACGATGAAACACAAAAATAGCATCGGAATTAAATACAAAACCCATAATGCCGACTTAAGTACAAGAAGACTGACTCTTCATACTGACTATGTTTTGAACCATTCCTGTGACACTAGTTATAGATTCCGATGCTTCACTCCAGGTTTACTGTATCCCTTGGACCTTCTTATTGACGATGAAACACAGAAATTGCATCGGAATTAAATACAAAAGGCACAACGCCGACTTAAGTACAATAAGACTGACTCTTCTTACTGACTATGTTTTGAACCATTTCTGTGACACTAGTTATAGATTCCGATGCTTCACTCCCAGTTTACTGTATCCCTTATACCTTCTTATTGACGATGAAACGCAAAAATAGCATCGGAATTAAATACAAAAGTCACAATGGCGACATTAGTACGAGAAGACTGACTCTTCTTACTGACTATGATTTGAACCATTCCTGTGACACTAGTTATAGACTCCGATGCTACACTCCAGGTTTACTCTATCCCTTGGACCTCCTTATTGACGATGAAACACAGAAATTGCATCGGAAATAAATACAAAAGGCACAATGACGACTTCCGTACAAGAAGACTGACTCTTCTAACTGTCTATGTTTGAACCATCCCAGTGACACTAGTTATAGATTCCGATGCTTCACTCCAGGTTTAGTATATCCCTTGGACCTTCTTATTGACGATGAAACACAGATATTGCATCGGAGTTAAATAGAAAAGGCACAATGCCGACTTAAGTACAAGAAGACTGACTCTTCCAACTGTCTATGTTTGAACCATTCCTGTGACACTTGTTATAGATTCCGATGCTTCACTTCAGGTTTACTGCATCCCTCTGACCTTCTTATTGACGATGAAACACAGAAATTGCATCGGAATTAAATACAAAAGGCACAACGCCGACTTAAGTACAATAAGACTGACTCTTCTTACTGACTATGTTTTTGAACCATTCCTGTGACACTAGTTATAGACTCTGATGCTTCACTTCAGGTTTACTGTATCCCTTGGATATTCTTGATGAAGATGAGACACAGAAATTGCATCGGAATTAAATACAAAAGGCACAATGCCGACTTAAGTACAAGAACACTGACTCTTCTTACTGTCTATGTTTTGGACAATCCCTGTGACACTAGTCATAGATTCCGATGCTTCACTCCAGGTTTACTGTATCCCTTGGAGCTTCTTATTGACGATGAAACACAGAAATAGCATCGCAAATAAATACAAAACGCACAACGCCGACTTTAGTACAAGAAGACTGACTCTTCTTACTGACTATGCTTTGAACCATTCCTGTGACACTAATTATAGACTCTGATGCTTCACTTCAGGTTTACTGTATCCCTTGGACCTTCTTATTGAAGATGAAACACAGAAATTGCATCGGAATTAAATACAGAAGGCACAATGCCGACTTAAGTACAAGAATACTGACTCTTCTTACTGTCTATGTTTTGAACCATCCCTGTGACACTAGTCATAGATTCCGATGCTTCACTCCAGGTTTACTGTATCCCTTGGACCATGTCATTGACGATGAAAGACAGAAATTGCATCGGAATTAAATACAAAACGCACAATGCCGACTTAAGTACAAGAAGACTGACTCTTCTTATTGACTATGTTTTGAACCATTTCTGTGACACTAGTTATAGATTCCGATGCTTCACTCCTGTTTTACTGTATCCCTTGGACCTTCTTGTTGACGATGAAACACAAAAATAGCATCGGAATTAAATACAAAACCCATAATGCCGACTTAAGTACAAGAAGACTGACTCTTCATACTGACTATGTTTTGAACCATTCCTGTGACACTAGTTATAGATTCCGATGCTTCACTCCAGGTTTACTGTATCCCTTGGACCTTCTTATTGACGATGAAACACAGAAATTGCATCGGAATTAAATACAAAAGGCACAACGCCGACTTAAGTACAATAAGACTGACTCTTCTTACTGACTATGTTTTGAACCATTTCTGTGACACTAGTTATAGATTCCGATGCTTCACTCCCGGTTTACTGTATCCCTTGGACCTTCTTATTGACGATGAAACGCAAAAATAGCATCGGAATTAAATACAAAAGGCACAATGACGACTTCCGTACAAGAAGACTGACTCTTCTAACAGTCTATGTTTGAACCATCCCTGTGACACTAGTTATAGATTCCGATGCTTCACTCCAGGTTTAGTATATCCCTTGGACCTTCTTATTGACGATGAAACACAGATATTGCATCGGAGTTAAATAGAAAAGGCACAATGCCGACTTAAGTACAAGAAGACTGACTCTTCCAACTGTCTACGTTTGAACCATTCCTGTGACACTTGTTATAGATTCCGATGCTTCACTTCAGGTTTACTGCATCCCTCTGACCTTCTTATTGACGATGAAACACAGAAATTGCATCGGAAGTAAATAAAAAAGGCACAATGCCGACTTAAGTACAAGAGGACTGACTCTTCTTACTGTCTATGTTTTGAATCATTCCTGTGACACTAGATATAGATTCCGATGCTTCACTTCAGGTTTACTGTATCCCTCTAACCTTCTTATTGACGATGAGACACAGAAATTGCATCGGAATTAAATACAAAAGGCACAATGCCGGATTAAGTACAAGAAGACTGACTCTTCTTACTGTTGATGCTTAAAACCATTTTTGGGACACTAGTTATAGATTCCGATGCTTCACTCCAGGTTTACTGTATCCCTTGGACCATCTTATTGCCGATGAAACACAGAACTTGCATCGGAATTAAATACAAAAGGCACAATTGCATCGGAATTAAGTACATGATGACTGGATCTTCTTACTGACTATGTTTTGAACCATTCCTGTGACACTAGTTATAGATTCCGATGCTTCACTCCAGGTTTACTGTATCCCTTGGACCTTCTTATTGACGATGAAACAAAGAAATTGCATCGGAATTCAATAAAAAAAGCACAATGCCGACTTAAGTACAAGAAGACTGAGTCTTCTTACTGTCTATGTTTTGAACTATTCCTGTGACACCAGTTATAGATTCCGATGCTTCACTCCAGGTTTGCTACATCCCTTGGACCTTCTTATTGACGATGATACACAGAAATTGCATCGGAGCTAAATAGAAAAGGCACAATGCCGACTTAGGTACAAGAAGACTTACTCTTCTTACTCACTATGTTTTGAACCATTCCAGTGACACTAGTTATAGATTCCGATGCTTTACTTCAGGTTTACTGTATCCCTTGGACCATCTTATTGACGATGAAACACAGAAATTGCATCGGAATTAAATACAAAAGGCACAATGCCGACTTGAGTAGAAGAAGACTGACCCTTCTTACTGACTATGTTTTGAACCATTCCTGTGACACTAGTTATAGATTCCGATGCTAGACTTCGGATTTACTGTATCCATCTGACCTCCTTATTGACGTTGAAACACTGAAATTGCATCGGAATTAAATACTAAAGGCACAATGCCGAATTAAGTACAAGAAGACTAACTCTTCTTACTGTCGATGTTTTGAACTATTCCTGTGACAGTAGTTATAGATTCCGATGCTTCACTCCAGGTTTACTGTATCCCTTGGACCTTCTTATTGATGATGAAACACAGAAATTGCATCGGAATTAAATAAAAAAGGCACAATGGTGACTTAAGTACGAGAAGACTGACCCAACTTACTGTCTATGTTTTGAACCATTCCTGTGACACTAGTTAAAGATTCCGATGCTTCACTCCAGGTTTACTATATCCCTTGGACCTTCTTATTGACGATGAAACACAGAAATTGCATAGGAATTAAATAGAAAAGAACAATGCCGACTTAAGTACAAGAAGACTGTCTCTTCCGACTGTCTATATTTGAACCATTCCTGTGATACTAATTATAGATTCCGATGCTTCACTTCAGGTTTACTGTATCCCTCTGACCTTCTTATTGACGATGAAACACAGAAATTGCATCGGAATTAAATACAAAAGGCACAAAGCCGACTTAAGTACAAGAAGACTGACTCTTCCCACTGTCTATGCTTTGAACCATTCCTGTTACACTAGTTATAGATTCCGATGCTTCACTTCAGGTTTACTGTATACCTTAAACCTTCTTATTGACGATGAAACACAGAAATTGCAGCGGAATTAAATACAAAAGGCACAATGCCGACTTAAGTACAAGAACACTGACTCTTCTTACTGTCTATGTTTTAGACAATCCCTGTGGCACTAGTCATACATTCCGATGCTTCACTCCAGGTTTACTGTATCCCTTGGAGCTTCTTATTGACGATGAAACACAGAAATAGCATCGGAAATAAATACAAAACGCACAACGCTAACTTTAGTACAAGAAGACTGACTCTTCTTACTGACTATGTTTTGAACCATTCCTGTGACACTAGTTATAGACTCTGATGCTTCACTTCAGGTTTACTGTATCCCTTGGACCTTCGTATTGAAGATGAAACACAGAAATTGCATCGGAATTAAATACAGAAGGCACAATGCCGACTTAAGTACAAGAATACTGACTCTTCTTACTGTCTATGTTTTGAACCATCCCTGTGACACTAGTCATAGATTCCGATGCTTCACTCCAGGTTTACTGTATCCCTTGGACCTTCTTATTGACGATGAAACACAGAAATTGCATCGGAATTAAATACAAAACGCACAATGCCGACTTAAGTACAAGAAGACTGACTCTTCTTATTAACTATGTTTTGAACCATTTCTGTGACACTAGTTATAGATTCCGATGCTTCACTCCCGGTTTACTGTATCCCTTGGACCTTCTTATTGACGATGAAACGCAAAAATAGCATCGGAATTAAATACAAAAGACACAATGCCGACATAAGTACAAGAAGACTGACTCTTCTTACTGACTATGTTTTGAACCATTCCTGTGACACTAGTTATAGACTCCGATGCTACACTCCAGGTTTACTCTATCCCTTGGACCTCCTTATTGACGATGAAACACAGAAATTGCATCGGAAATAAATACAAAAGGCACAATGACGACTTCCGTACAAGAGGACTGACTCTTCTAACTGTCTATGTTTGAACCATCCCTGTGACACTAGTTATAGATTCCGATGCTTCACTCCATGTTTAGTATATCCCTTGGACCTTCTTATTGACGATGAAACACAGATATTGCATCGGAGTAAAATAGAAAAGGCACAATGCCGACTTAAGTACAAGAAGACTGACTCTTCCAACTGTCTATGTTTGAACCATTCCTGTGACACTTGTTATAGATTCCGATGCTTCACTTCAGGTTTACTGCATCCCTCTGACCTTCTTATTGACGATGAAACACAGAAATTGCATCGGAATTAAATAAAAAAGGCACAATGCCGAATTAAGTACAAGAGGACTGACACTTCTTACTGTCTATGTTTTGAATCATTCCTGTGACACTAGATATGGATTCCGATGCTTCACTTCAGGTTTACTGTATCCCTCTAACCTTCTTATTGACGATGAGACACAGAAATTGCATCGGAATTAAATACAAAAGGCACAATGCCGGATTAAGTACAAGAAGACTGACTCTTCTTACTGTTGATGCTTAAAACCATTTTTGGGACACTAGTTATAGATTCCGATGCTTCACTCCAGGTTTACTGTATCCCTTGGACCATCTTATTGCCGATGAAACACAGAAATTGCATCGGAATTAAATATAAAAGGCACAATGCCGACATAAGTACAAGAGGACTGACTCTTCTTACTGTCTGTGTTTTGAACCATTCCTGTGACACTAGTTATAGATTCCGATGCTTCACTCCAGGTTTACTATTTCCCTTGGACCTTCTTATTGACGATAAAACAGAGAAATTGCGTCGGAATTAAATACAAAAGGCACAATGCCGACTTAAGTACAAGAATACTGACTCTTCTTACTGTCGATGTTTTGAACCATCCCTGTGTCACTAGTTATAGATTCCGATGCATCACTCCAGGTTTACTGTATCCCTTGGACCTTCTTATTGACGATGAAACACAAAAATGGAATCGGAATTAATTACAAAAGGCACAATGCCGTCTTAAGTACAAGAAGACTTACTCTTCTTACTCACTATGTTTTGAACCATTCCAGTGACACTAGTTATAGATTCCGATGCTTCACTTCAGGTTTACTGTATCCCTTGGACCATCTTATTGACGATGAAACACAGAAATTGCATCGGAATTAAATACAGAAGGCACAATGCCGACTTAAGTAGAAAAAGACTGACCCTTCTTACTGACTATGTTTTGAACCATTCCTGTGACACTAGTTATAGATTCCGATGCTAGACTTCGGATTTACTGTATCCATCTGACCTCCTTATTGACGATGAAACACTGAAATTGCATCGGAATTAAATACTAAAGGCACAATGCCGAATTAAGTACAAGAAGACTAACTCTTCTTACTGTCGATGTTCTGAACCATTCCTGTGACAGTAGTTATAGATTCCAATGCTTCACTCCAGGTTTACTGTATCCCTTGGACCTTCTTATTGATGATGAAACACAGTAATTGCATCGGAATTAAATAAAAAAGGCACAATGGTGACTTAAGTACGAGAAGACTGACCCAACTTACTGTCTATGCTTTTAACCATTCCTGTGACACTAGTTATAGATTCCGATGCTTCACTCCAGGTTTACTATATCCCTTGGACCTTCTTATTGACGATGAAACACAGAAATTGCATAGAAATTAAATAGAAAAGAACAATGCCGACTTAAGTACAAGAAGACTGTCTCTTCCGACTGTCTATTTTTGAACCATTCCTGTTACACTATTTATAGATTCCGATGCTTCACTTCAGGTTTACTGTATACCTTAAACCTTCTTATTGACGATGAAGCACAGAAATTGCACCGGAATTAAATACAAAAGGCACAATGCCGACTTATGTACAAGAAGACTGACTCTTCTTACCGACTATGTTTTGAACCATTCCTGTGTCACTAGTTATAGACTCTGATGCTTCACTTCAGGTTTACTGTATCCCTTGGACCCTCTTGATGAAGATGAGACACAGAAATTGCATCGGAATTAAATACAAAAGGCACAATGCCGACTTAAGTACAAGAATACTGACTCTTATTACTGTCTATGTTTTGGACAATCCCTGTGACACTAGTCATAGATTCCGATGCTTCACTCCAGGTTTACTGTATCCCTTGGAGCTTCTTATTGACGATGAGACACAGATATAGCATCTGAAATAAATACAAAACGCACAATGCCGACATTAGTACAAGAAGACTGACTCTTCTTACTGACTATGCTTTGAACCATTCCTGTGACACTAGTTATAGACACTGATGCTTCACTTCAGGTTTACTGTATCCCTTGGACCTTCTTATTGAAGATGAAACACAGAAATTGCATGGGAATTAAATACAAAAGGCACAATGCCGAATTAAGTACAAAACGACTGTCTCTTCTTACTGTCGATGATTTGAACCATTCCTGTGACACTAGTTATAGATTCCGATGCTTCACTCAAGGTTTACTGTATCCCTTGGACCTTCTTATTGACGATGAAACACAGAAATTGCATCGGAGTTAATTAGAAAAAGCACAATGCTGACTTAAGTACAAGATGACTGCCTCTTCCTACTGTCTATGTTTGAACCATTACTGTGACACTAGTTATAGATTCCGATGCTTCACTTCAGGTTTATTGCATCCCTCTGACCTTCTTATTGTCGATGAAACACAGAAATTGCATCGGAATTAAATACAAAACGCACAATGCCTACTTTAGTACAAGAAGACTGACTCTTCTTACTGACTATGTTTTGATTCATTCCTGTGACACTAGTTATAGATTCCGATGCTTCACTCCAGGTTTACTGTATCCCTTGGACCTTCTTATTGACGATGAAACACAGAAATTGCATCGGAATTAAATACAAAAGGCACAACGCCGACTTAAGTACAAGAAGACTGACTCTTCTTACTGACTATGTTTTGAACCATTTCTGCGACACTAGTTATAGATTCCGATGCTTCACTCCCGGTTTACTGAATCCCTTGGACCTTCTTATTGACGATGAAAATCAAAAATAGCATCGGAATTAAATACAAAAGTCACAATGCTGACCTAAGTACAAGAAAACTGACTCTTCTTACTGACTATGTTTTGAACCATTCCTGTGACACTAGTTATAGATTCCGATGCTACACTCCAGGTTTACTCTATCCCTTGGACCTCCTTATTGACGATGAAACACAGAAATTGCATCGGAAATAAATAGAAAAGGGAAAATGACGACTTCCGTACAAGAAGACTGACTCTTCTAACTGTCTATGTTTGAACCATCCCTGTGACACTAGTAATAGATTCCGATGCTTCACTCCAGGTTTAGTATATCCCTTGGACCTTCTTATTGACGATGAAACACAGATATTGCATCGGAGTTAAATAGAAAAGGCACAATGCCGACTTAAGTACAAGAAGACTGACTCTTCCAACTGTCTATGTTTGAACCATTCCTGTGACACTTGTTATAGATTCCGATGCTTCACTTCAGGTATACTGCATCCCTCTGACCTTCTTATTGACGATGAAACACAGAAATTGCATCG
Organism: Schistocerca piceifrons; assembly: GCF_021461385.2. Classification (NCBI taxonomy): domain Eukaryota; kingdom Metazoa; phylum Arthropoda; class Insecta; order Orthoptera; family Acrididae; genus Schistocerca; species Schistocerca piceifrons. Next base: position 8,355,928 of record NW_025727396.1, on the reverse strand, counting down.
GAATTAAATAAAAAAGGCACAATGCCGACTTAAGTACAAGAGGACTGACTCTTCTTACTGTCTATGTTTTGAATCATTCCTGTGACACTAGATATAGATTCCGATGCTTCACTTCAGGTTTACTGTATACCTCTGACCTTCTTATTGACGATGAGACACAGAAATTGCATCGGAATTAAATACAAAAGGCACAATGCCGGATTAAGTACAAGAAGACTGACTCTTCTTACTGTTGATGCTTAAAACCATTTTTGGGACACTAGTTATAGATTCCGATGCTTCACTCCAGGTTTACTGTATCCCTTGGACCATCTTATTGACGATGAAACACAGAAATTGCATCGGTATTAAATACAAAAGGCACAATGCCGACTTAAGTACAAGAGGACTGACTCTTCTTACTGTCTGTGTTTTGAACCATTCCTGTGACACTAGTTATAGATTCCGATGCTTCACTCCAGGTTTACTATTTCAATTGGACCTTCTTATTGACGATAAAACAGAGAAATTGCGTCGGAGTTAAATAGAAAAGGCACAATGCCGATTTAAGTACAAGAAGACTGAGTCTCCCTACTGTCTATGTTTTGAACCATTCCTGTGACACTAGTTATAGATTCCGATGCTTCACTTCAGGATTACTGCATCCCTCCGACCTTCTAATTGACGATGAAACACAGAAATTGCATCGGAATTAAATACAAAAATCACAATGCCGACTTAAGTACAAGAAGACTGACTCATCCCACTGTCTATGATTTGAACCATTCCTGTGACACTAGTTATAGATTCCGATGTTTCACTTCAGGTTTACTGTATCCCTTGGACCTTCTTATTGACGATGAAACACAGATATTGCATCGGAATTAAATACAAAAGGCACAATGACGACTTCAGTACAAGAATACTGACTCTTTTTACTAATTATGCTTTGAACCATTCCTGCGACACCAGTTATAGATTCCGATGCTTCACTTCAGGTTTACTGTATAACTCTGACCTTCTTATTGACGATGAAACACAGAAATTGCATCGGAATTAAATACAAAAGGCACAATGCCGACTTAAGTACAAGAAGACTGACTCTTCCCACTGTCTATGCTTTGAACCATTCCTGTTACACTAGTTATAGATTCCGATGCTTCACTTCAGGTTTACTGTATACCTTAAACCTTCTTATTGACGATGAAACACAGAAATTGCATCGGAATTAAATACAAAATGCACAATGCCGGCTTATGTACAAGAAGACTGACTCTTCTTACTGACTATGTTTTGAACCATTCCTATGACACTAGTTATAGACTCTGATGCTTCACTTCAGGTTTACTGTATCCCTTGGACCTTCTTATTGAAGATGAAACACAGAAATTGCGTCGGAATTAAATACAAAAGGCACAATGCCGACTTAAGTACAAGAATACTGACTCTTCTTACTGCCTATGTTTTGGACCATCCCTGTGACACCAGTCATTGATTCCGATGCTTCACTCCAGGTTTACTGTATCCCTTCGACCCTCTTATTGACGATAAAACACAGAAATTGCATCGGAATTAAATACAAAACGCACAATGCCGACTTTAGTACAAGAAGACTGACTCTTCTTACTGACTATGCTTTGAACCACTCCTTTGACACTAGTTACAGACTCTGATGCTTCACTTCAGGTTTACTGTATTCCTTGGACCTTCGTATTGAAGATGAAACACAGAAATTGCTTCGGAATTAAATACAAAAGGCACAATGCCGACTTAAGCGCAAGAATACTGACTCTTCTTAGTGTCCATGTTTTGAACCATCCCTGTGACACTAGTCATAGATTCCGATGCTTCACTCCAGGTTTACTGTATCCCTTGGACCTTCTAATTGACGATGAAACACAGAAATTGCATCGGAATTAAATACAAAACGCACAATGCCACCTTAGTACAAGAAGACTGACTCTTCTTACTGACTATGATTTGATTCATTCCTGTGACACTAGTTATAGATTCCGATGCTTCACTCCAGGTTTACTGTATCCCTTGGACCTTCTTATTGACGATGAAACACAGAAATTGCATCGGAATTAAATACAAAAGGCACAATGCCGACTTAAGTACAAGAAGACTGACTCTTCTTACTGACTATGTTTTGAACCATTTCTGTGACACTAGTTATGATTCCGATGCTTCACTCCAGGTTTACTGTATCCCTTGGACCTTCTTATTGACGATGAAACACAAAAATAGCATCGGAATTAAATACAAAAACCACAATGCCGACTTAAGTACAAGAAGACTGACTCTTCTTACTGACTATGTTATGAACCATTCCTATGACACTAGTTATAGATTCCGATGCTTCACTCCAGGTTTCCTCTATCGTTTGGACCTCCTTATTGACGATGAAACACAGAAATTGCATCGGAAATAAATACAACAGGCACAATGACGACTTCAGTACAAGAAGACTGACTCTTCTTACTGACTATGTTTTGAACCATTCCTGTGACACTAGTTATAGATTCTGATGCTTACCTTCAGGTTTAATGTATCCCTTAGACCTTCTTATTGACGATGAAACACAGAAATTGCATCGGAATTAAATACAAAATACACAATGCCGACTTAAGTACAAGAAGACTGACTCCACTCACTGACTATGTTTTGAACCATTCGTGTGACACTAGTTATAGATTCCGATGCTTCACTTCAGATTTACTGTATCCCTCTAACCTTCTTATTGACGATGAAACATAGAAATTGCATCGGAATTAAATACTAAAGGCAGAATGCCGAATTAAGTACAAAGAGACTGTCTCTTCTTACTGTCGATGATTTGAACCATTCCTGTGACACTAGTTGTAGATTCCGATGCTTCACTCCAGGTTTACTGTATCCCTTGGACCTTCTTATTGACGATGAAACACAGAAATTGCATCGGAGTTAATTAGAAAAGGCACAATGCCGACTTAAGTACAAGAAGACTGACTCTTCCTACTGTCTATGTTTGAACCATTCCTGTGACACTAGTTACAGATTCCGATGCTTCACTTCAGGTTTACTGCATCCCTCTGACCTTCTTATTGACGATGAAACACAGAAATTGCATCGGAATTAAATACAAAAGGCACAATGCCGACTTAAGTACAAGAATACTGACTCTTCTTAGTGTCTAGGTTTTGAACCATCCCTGTGACACTAGTCATAGATTCCGATGCTTCACTCCAGGTTTACTGTATCCCTTGGACCTTCTTATTGACGATGAAACACAGAAATTGCATCGGAATTAAATACAAAAGGCACAATGCCGACTTAAGTACAAGAATACTGACTCTTCTTACTGCCTATGTTTTGGACCATCCCTGTGACACCAGTCATTGATTCCGATGCTTCACTCCAGGTTTACTGTATCCCTTGGACAGCCTTATTGACGATGAAACACAGAAATTGCATCGGAATTAAATACAAAACGCACAATGCCGACTTTAGTACAAGAAGACTGAATCTTCTTACTGACTATGCTTTGAACCATTCCTGTGACACTAGTTATAGACTCTGATGCTTCACTTCAGGTTTACTGTATCCCTTGGACCTTCTTATTGAAGATAAAACACAGAAATTGCATCGGAATTAAATACAAATGGCACGATGCCGACTTAAGTGCAAGAATACTGACTCTCCTTACTGTCCATGTTTTGAACCATCCCTGTGACACTAGTCATAGATTCCGATGCTTCACTCCAGGTTTACTGTATCCCTTGGACCTTCTTATTGACGATGAAACACAGAAATTGCATCGGAATTAAATACAAAACGCACAATGCCGACTTAGTACTAGAAGACTGACTCTTCTTACTCACTATGTTTTGATTCATTCCTGTGACACTAGTTACAGATTCCGATGCTTTACTCCAGGTTTACTGTATCCCTTGGACCTTCTTATTGACGATGAAACACAGAAATTGCATCGGAATTAAATACAAAAGGCACAATGCCGACTTAAGTACAAGAAGACTGACTCTTCTTACTGACTATGTTTTGAACCATTTCTGTGACACTAGTTATGATTCCGATGCTTCACTCCTGGTTTACTGTATCCCTTGGACCTTCTTATTGACGATGAAACACAAAAATAGCATCGGAATTAAATACAAAAACCACCATGCCGACTTAAGTACAAGAAGACTGACTCTTCTTACTGACTATGTTTTGAACCATTCCTGTGACACTAGTTATAGATTCCGATGCTTCACTCCAGGTTTCCTCTATCGTTTGGACCTTCTTATTGACGATGAAACACAGAAATTGCATCGGAAATAAATACAACAGGCACAATGACGACTTCAGTACAAGAAGACTGACTCTTCTTACTGACTATGTTTTGAACCATTCCTGTGACACTAGTTATAGATTCTGATGCTTACCTTCAGGTTTAATGTATCCCTTAGACCTTCTTATTGACGATGAAACACAGAAATTGCATCGGAATTAAATACAAAATGCACAATGCCGACTTAAGTACAAGAAGACTGACTCCACTCACTGACTATGTTTTGAACCATTCGTGTGACACTAGTTATAGATTCCGATGCTTCACTTCAGATTTACTGTATCCCTCTAACCTTCTTATTGACGATGAAACATAGAAATTGCATCGGAATTAAATACTAAAGGCACAATGCCGAATTAAGTACAAAGAGACTGTCTCTTCTTACTGTCGGTGATTTGAAACATTCCTGTGACACTAGTTGTAGATTCCGATGCTTCACTCCAGGTTAACTGTATCCCGTGGACCTTCTTATTGACGATGAAACACAGAAATTGCGTCGGAATTAAATATAAAGTTCACAATGCCGACCTAAGTACAAGAAGACTGACTCTTCTTACTGTCTATGTTTTGAACCATTCCTGTGACACTAGTTATATATTCCGATGCTTCATTCCAGGTTTGCTATATCCCTAGGACCTTCTTATTGACGATGATACACAGAAATTGCATCGGAATTAAATACAAAAGGCACAATGCCGACTTAAGTACAAGAATACTGACTCTTCTTAGTGTCTAGGTTTTGAACCATCCCTGTGACACTAGTCATAGGCTCCGATGCTTCACTCCAGGTTTACTGTATCCCTTGGACCTTCTTATTGACGATGAAACACAGAAATTGCATCGGAATTAAATACAAAAGGCACAATGCCGACCTAAGTACAAGAAGACTGACTCTTCTTACTGACTATGCTTTGAACCATTCCTGTGACACTAGTTATAGACTATGATGCTTCACTTCAGGTTTACTGTATCCCTTGGACCTTCTTATTGAAGATGAAACACAGAAATTGCATCGGAATTAAATACAAAAGGCACAATGCCGACTTAAGTGCAAGAATACTGACTCTTCTTACTGTCCATGTTTTGAACCATCCCTGTGACACTAGTCATAGATTCCGATGCTTCACTCCAGGTTTACTTAATCCCTTGGACCTTCTTATTGACGATGAAACACAGAAATTGCATCGGAATTAAATACAAAACGCACAATGCCGACTTAGTACAAGAAGACTGACATTTCTTACTCACTATGTTTTGATTCATTCCTGTGACACTAGTTATAGATTCCGATGCTTCACTCCAGGTTTACTGTATCCCTTGGACCTTCTTATTGACGATGAAACACAGAAATTGCATCGGAATTAAATACAAAAGGCACAATGCCGACTTAAGTACAAGAAGACTGACTCTTCTTACTGACTATGTTTTGAACCATTTCTGTGACACTAGTTATGATTCCGATGCTTCACTCCTGGTTTACTGTATCGCTTGGACCTTCTTATTGACGATGAAACACAAAAATAGCATCGGAATTAAATACAAAAACCACAATGCCGACTTAAGTACAAGAAGACTGACTCTTTTTACTGACTATTTTTTGAGCCATTCCTGTGACACTAGTTATAGATTCCGATGCTTCACTCCAGGTTTACTCTATCGTTTGGACCTCCTTATTGACGATGAAACACAGAAATTGCACCGGAAATAAATACAACAGGCACAATGACGTCTTCAGTACAAGAAGACTGACTCCACTCACTGACTATGTTTTGAACCATTCGTGTGACACTAGTTATAGATTCCGATGCTTCACCTCAGATTTACTGTATCCCTCTAACCTTCTTATTGACGATGAAACATAGAAATTGCATCGGAATTAAATACTAAAGGCACAATGCCGAATTAAGTACAAAGAGACTGTGTCTTCTTACTGTCGATGATTTGAACCATTCCTGTGACACTAGTTGTAGATTCCGATGCTTCACTCCAGGTTTACTGTATCCCGTGGACCTTCTTATTGACGATGAAACACAGAAATTGCATCGGAATTAAATAAAAAATTCACAATGCCGACCTAAGTACAAGGAGACTGACTCTTCTTACTGTCTATGTTTTGAACCATTCCTGTGACACTAGTTATAGATTCCGATGCTTCATTCCAGGTTTACTATATCCCTTGGACCTTCTTATTGACGATGAAACACAGAAATTGCATTGGAGTTAATTAGAAGAGGCACAATGCCGACTTAAGTACAAGAAGACTGACTCTTCCTACTGTCTATGTTTGAACCATTCCTGTGACACTAGTTACAGATTCCGATGCTTCACTTCAGGTTTACTGCATCCCTCTGACCTTCTTTTTGACGATGAAACACAGAAATTGCATCGGAATTAAATACAAAACGCACAATGCCGACTTTAGTACAAGAAGACTGACTCTTCTTAGTGTCTAGGTTTTCAACCATCCCTGTGACACTAGTCATAGATTCCGATGCTTCACTCCAGGTTTACTGTATCCCTTGGACCTTCTTATTGACGATGAAACACAGAAATTGCATCGGAAATAAATACAAAAGGCTCAATGACGACTTCAGTACAAGAAGACTGACTCTTCTTACTGACTATGTTTTGAACCATCCCTGTGACACTAGTTATAGATTCTGATGCTTCACTTCAGGTTTACTGTATCTCTTAGACCTTCGTATTGACGATGAAACACAGAAATTGCATCGGAATTAAATACAAAATGCACAATGCCGACTTAAGTACAAGAAGACTGACTCCTCTTACTGACTATGTTTGGAACCATTCCTATGTCACTAGTTATAGATTTCGATGCTTCACTTCAGATTTACTGTATCCCTCTAACCTTCTTATTGACGATGACACATAGAAATTGCATCGGAATTAAATACTAAAGGCACAATGCTGAATTAAGTACAAGAAGACTGTCTCTTATTACTGTCGATGTTTTTAACCATTCCTGTGACACTAGTTATAGATTCCGATGATTCACTCCAGGATTACTGTATCCCTTGGACCTTCTTATTGACGATGAAACACAGAAATTGCATCGGAATTAAATAAAAAAGGCACAATGCCGACTTAAGTACAAGAAGACAGACTCGTCTTACTGTCTATGTTTTGAACCATTCCTGTGACACTAGTTATAGATTCCGATGCTTCACTCCCGGTTTACTGTATCCCTCTAACCTTCTTATTGACGATGAGACACAGAAATTGCATCGGAATCATATAAAAAATGCACAATGCCGACTTAAGTACAAGAAGTCTGACTCTTCTTACTGTCTATGTTTTGAATCATTCCTGTGACACTAGATATAGATTCCGATGCTTCACTTCAGGTTTACTGTATCCCTCTAACCTTCGTATTGACGATGAGACACAGAAATTGCATCGGAATTAAATAAAAAAGGCACAATGCCGACTTAAGTACAAGAAGACTGACTCTTCTTACTGTCTATGTTTTGAATCAATCCTGTGACACTAGATATAGTTTCCGATGCTTCACTTCATGTTTACTGTATCCCTCTAACCTTCTTATTGACGATGAGACACAGAAATTGCATCGGAATTAAATACAAAAGGCACAATGCCGACTTAAGTACAAGAAGACTGACTCTTCTTACTGCCTATGTTTTGAGCCATCGCTGTGTCACTAGTTATAGATTCCGATGCTTCACTCCCGGTTTACTGTATCCCTTGGACCATCTTATTGACGATGAAACACAGAAATTTGATCGGAATTAAATAAAAAAGGCACAATGCCGACTTAAGTACAAGACTGACTCTTTTAGATTCCGATGCTTCACTTCAGATTCACTGTATTCCTCTGACCTTATTATTGACGATGAAACACAGAAATTGCATCGGAATTAAATACTAAAGGCACAATGCCGAATTATGTACAAGAAGACTGTCTCTTCTTACTGTTGATGCTTTGAACCATTCCTGTGACACTACTAATAGATTCCGATGCTTCACTCCCGGTTTACTGTATCCCTCTAACCTTCTTATTGACGATGAGACACAGAAATTGCATCGGAATCATATAAAAAATGCACAATGCCGAATTAAGTACAAGAAGTCTGACTCTTCTTACTGTCTATGTTTTGAATCATTCCTGTGACACTAGATATAGATTCCGATGCTTCACTTCAGGTTTACTGTATCCCTCTAACCTTCGTATTGACGATGAGACACAGAAATTGCATCGGAATTAAATACAAAAGGCACAATGCCGGATTAAGTACAAGAAGACTGACTCTTCTTACTGTTGATGCTTAAAACCATTTTTGGGACACTAGTTATAGATTCCGATGCTTCACTCCAGGTTTACTGTATCCTTTGGACCATCTTATTGACGATGAAACACAGAAATTGCATCGGAATTAAATATAAAAGGCACAATGCCGACTTAAGTACAAGAGGACTGACTCTTCTTACTGTCTGTGTTTTGAACCATTCCTGTGACACTAGTTATAGATTCCGATGCTTCACTCCAGGTTTACTATTTCCCTTGGACCTTCTTATTGACGATAAAACAGAGAAATTGCGTCGGAGTTAAATAGAAAAGGCACAATGCCGATTTAAGTACAAGAAGACTGAGTCTCCCTACTGTCTATGTTTTGAACCATTCCTGTGACACTAGTTATAGATTCCGATGCTTCACTTCAGGTTTACTGCATCCCTCCGACCTTCTAATTGACGATGAAACACAGAAATTGCATCGGAATTAAATACAAAAATCACAATGCCGACTTAAGTACAAGAAGACTGACTCATCCCACTGTCTATGATTTGAACCATTCCTGTGACACTAGTTATAGATTCCGATGTTTCACTTCAGGTTTACTGTATCCCTTGGACCTTCTTATTGACGATGAAACACAGATATTGCATCGGAATTAAATACAAAAGGCACAATGACGACTTCAGTACAAGAATACTGACTCATTTTACTAATTATGCTTTGAACCATTCCTGCGACACCAGTTATAGATTCCGATGCTTCACTTCAGGTTTACTGTATAACTCTGACCTTCTTATTGACGATGAAACACAGAAATTGCATCGGCATTAAATACAAAAGGCACAATGCCGACTTAAGTACAAGAATACTGACTCTTCTTACTGTCTATGTTTTGAACCATCCCTGTGTCACTAGTCATAGATTCCGATGCTTCACTCCAGGTTTACTGTATACCTCTGACCTTCTTATTGACGATGAAACACAGAAATTGCATCGGAATTAAATACAAAAGGCACAATGCCGACTTAAGTACAAGAAGACTGACTCTTCCCACTGTCTATGCTTTGAACCATTCCTGTTACACTAGTTATAGATTCCGATGCTTCACTTCAGGTTTACTGTATACCTTAAACCTTCTTATTGACGATGAAACACAGAAATTGCATCGGAATTAAATACAAAATGCACAATGCCGGCTTATGTACAAGAAGACTGACTCTTCTTACTGACTATGTTTTGAACCATTCCTGTGACACTAGTTGTAGACTCTGATGCTTCACTTCAGGTTTACTGTATCCCTTGGACCTTCTTATTGAAGATGAAACACAGAAATTGCATCGGAATTAAATACAAAAGGCACAATGCCGACTTAAGTACAAGAATACTGACTCTTCTTACTGCCTATGTTTTGGACCATCCCTGTGACACCAGTCATTGATTCCGATGCTTCACTCCAGGTTTACTGTATCCCTTCGACCCTCTTATTGACGATGAAACACAGAAATTGCATCGGAATTAAATACTAAACGCACAATGCCGACTTTAGTACAAGAAGACTGACTCTTCTTACTGACTATGCTTTGAACCATTCCTGTGACACTAGTTACAGACTCTGTTGCTTCACTTCAGGTTTACTGTATCCCTTGGACCTTCTTATTGAAGATGAAACACAGAAATTGCTTCGGAATTAAATACAAAAGGCACAATGCCGACTTAAGTGCTAGAATACTGACTCTTCTTAGTGTCCATGTTTTGAACCATCCCTGTGACGCTAGTCATAGATTCCGATGCTTCACTCCAGGTTTACTGTATCCCTTGGACCTTCTTATTGACGATGAAACACAGAAATTGCATCGGAATTAAATACAAAACGCACAATGCCACCTTAGTACAAGAAGACTGACTCTTCTTACTGACTATGATTTGATTCATTCCTGTGACACTAGTTATAGATTCCGATGCTTCACTCCAGGTTTCCTCTATCGTTTGGACCTCCTTATTGACGATGAAACACAGAAATTGCATCGGAAATAAATACAACAGGCACAATGACGATTTCAGTACAAGAAGACTGACTCTTCTTACTGACTATGTTTTGAACCATTCCTGTGACACTAGTTATAGATTCTGATGCTTCACTTCAGGTTTAATGTATTCCTTAGACCTTCTTATTGACGATGAAACACAGAAATTGCATCGGAATTAAATAAAAAATGCACAATGCCGACTTAAGTACAAGAAGACTGACTCCACTCACTGACTATGTTTTGAACCATTCGTGTGACACTAGTTATAGATTCCGATGCTTTACTTCAGGTTTACTGCATCCCTCTGACCTTGTTATTGACGATGAAACACAGAAATTGCATCGGAATTAAATACAAAAGGCACAATGCCGACTTAAGTACAAGAATACTGACTCTTCTTAGTGTCTAGGTTTTGAACCATCCCTGTGACACTAGTCATAGATTCCGATGCTTCACTCCAGGTTTACTGTATCCCTTGGACCTTCTTATTGACGATGAAACACAGAAATTGCATCGGAATTAAATACAAAAGGCACAATGCCGACTTAAGTACAAGAATACTGACTCTTCTTACTGCCTATGTTTTGGAACATCCCTGTGACACCAGTCATTGATTCCGATGCTTCACTCCAGGTTTACTGTATCCCTTGGACCGTCTTATTGACGATGAAACACAGAAATTGCATCGGAATTAAATACAAAACGCACAATGCCGACTTAAGTACAAGAAGACTGAATCTTCTTACTGACTATGCTTTGAACCATTCCTGTGACACTAGTTATAGACTCTGATGCTTCCCTTCAGGTTTACTGTATCCCTTGGACCTTCTTATTGAAGATGAAACACAGAAATTGCATCGGAATTAAATACAAATGGCACAATGCCGACTTAAGTGCAAGAATACTGACTCTCCTTACTGTCCATGTTTTGAACCATCCCTGTGACACTAGTCATAGATTCCGATGCTTCACTCCAGGTTTACTGTATCCCTTGGACCTTCTTATTGACGATGAAACACAGAAATTGCATCGGAATTAAATACAAAACGCACAATGCCGACTTAGTACAAGAAGACTGACTCTTCTTACTCACTATGTTTTGATTCATTCCTGTGACACTAGTTACAGATTCCGATGCTTCACTCCAGGTTTACTGTATCCCTTAGACCTTCTTATTGACGATGAAACACAGAAATTGCATCGGAATTAAATACAAAAGGCACAATGCCGACTTAAGTACAAGAAGACTGACTCTTCTTACTGACTATGTTTTGAACCATTTCTGTGACACTAGTTATGATTCCGATGCTTCACTCCTGGTTTACTGTATCCCTTGGACCTTCTTATTGACGATGAAACACAAAAATAGCATCGGAATTAAATACAAAAACCACAATGCCGACTTAAGTACAAGAAGACTGACTCTTCTTACTGACTATGTTTTGAACCATTCCTGTGACACTTGTTATAGATTCCGATGCTTCACTCCAGGTTTCCTCTATCGTTTGGACCTCCTTATTGACGATGAAACACAGAAATTGCATCGGAAATAAATACAACAGGCACAATGACGACTTCAGTACAAGAATACTGACTCTCCTTACTGTCCATGTTTTGAACCATCCCTGTGACACTAGTCATAGATTCCGATGCTTCACTCCAGGTTTACTGTATCCCTTGGACCTTCTTATTGACGATGAAACACAGAAATTGCATCGGAATTAAATACAAAACGCACAATGCCGACTTAGTACAAGAAGACTGACTCTTCTTACTCACTATGTTTTGATTCACTCGTGTGACACTAGTTACAGATTCCGATGCTTCACTCCAGGTTTACTGCATCCCTTCGACCCTCTTATTGACGATGAAACACAGAAATTGCATCGGAATTAAATACAAAACGCACAATGCCGACTTTAGTACAAGAAGACTGACTCTTCTTACTGACTATGCTTTGAACCATTCCTGTGACACTAGTTACAGACTCTGATGCTTCACTTCAGGTTTACTGTATCCCTTGGACCTTCTTATTGAAGATGAAACACTGAAATTGCTTCTTAATTAAATACAAAAGGCACAATGCCGACTTAAGTGCAAGAATACTGACTCTTCTTAGTGTCCATGTTTTGAACCATCCCTGTGACACTAGTCATAGATTCCGATGCTTCACTCCAGGTTTTCTGTATCCCTTGGACCTTCTTATTGACGATGAAACACAGAAATTGCATCGGAATTAAATACAAAACGCACAATGCCACCTTAGTACAAGAAGACTGACTCTTCTTACTGACTATGATTTGATTCATTCCTGTGACACTAGTTATAGATTCCGATGCTTCACTCCAGGTTTACTGTATCCCTTGGACCTTCTTATTGACGATGAAACACAGAAATTGCATCGGAATTAAATACAAAAGGCACAATGCCGACTTAAGTACAAGAAGACTGACTCTTCTTACTGACTATGTTTTGAACCATTTCTGTGACACTAGTTATGATTCCGATGCTTCACTCCAGGTTTACTGTATCCCTTGGACCTTCTTATTGACGATGAAACACAAAAATAGCATCGGAATTAAATACAAAAACCACAATGCCGACTTAAGTACAAGAAGACTGACTCTTCATACTGACTATGTTTTGAACCATTCCTGTGACACTAGTTATAGATTCCGATGCTTCACTCCAGGTTTCCTCTAGCGTTTGGACCTCCTTATTGACGATGAAACACAGAAATTGCATCGGAAATAAATACAACAGGCAATATGACGACTTCAGTACAAGAAGACTGACTCTTCTTACTGACTATGTTTTGAAGCATTCCTGTGACACTAGTTATAGATTCTGATGCTTCACTTCAGGTTTAATGTATCCCTTAGACCTTCTTATTGACGATGAAACTCAGAAATTGCATCGGAATTAAATACAAAATGCACAATGCCGACTTAAGTACAAGAAGACTGACTCCACTCACTGACTATGTTTTGAACCATTCGTGTGACACTAGTTATAGATTCCGATGCTTCACTTCAGGTTTACTGTATCCCTTGGACCTTCTTATTGAAGATGAAACACAGAAATTGCATCGGAATTAAATACAAAAGGCACAATGCCGACTTAAGTACAAGAATACTGACTCTTCTTACTGCCTATGTTTTGGACCATCCCTGTGACAACAGTCATTGATTCCGATGCTTCACTCCAGGTTTACTGTATCCCTTCGACCCTGTTATTGACGATGAAACACAGAAATTGCATCGGAATTAAATACAAAAGGCACAATGCCGACTTAAGTACAAGAAGACTGACTCTTCCCACTGTCTATGCTTTGAACCATTCCTGTTACACTAGTTATAGATTCCGATGCTTCACTTCAGGTTTACTGTATACCTTAAACCTTCTTATTGACGATGAAACACAGAAATTGCATCGGAATTAAATACAAAATGCACAATGCCGGCTTATGTACAAGAAGACTGACTCTTCTTACTGACTATGTTTTGAACCATTCCTGTGACACTAGTTGTAGACTCTGATGCTTCACTTCAGGTTTACTGTATCCCTTGGACCTTCTTATTGAAGATGAAACACAGAAATTGCATCGGAATTAAATACAAAAGGCACAATGCCGACTTAAGTACAAGAATACTGACTCTTCTTACTGCCTATGTTTTGGACCATCCCTGTGACACCAGTCATTGATTCCGATGCTTCACTCCAGGTTTACTGTATCCCTTCGACCCTCTTATTGACGATGAAACACAGAAATTGCATCGGAATTAAATAGGAAACGCACAATGCCGACATTAGTACAAGAAGACTGACTCTTCTTACTGACTATGCTTTGAACCATTCCTGTGACACTAGTTACAGACTCTGATGCTTCACTTCAGGTTTACTGTATCCCTTGGACCTTCTTATTGAAGATGAAACACAGAAATTGCTTCGGAATTAAATACAAAAGGCACAATGCCGACTTAAGTGCTAGAATACTGACTCATCTTAGTGTCCATGTTTTGAACCATCCCTGTGACACAAGTCATAGATTCCGACGCTTCACTCCAGGTTTACTGTATCCCTTGGACCTTCTTATTGACGATGAAACACAGAAATTGCATCGGAATTAAATACAAAACGCACAATGCCACCTTAGTACAAGAAGACTGACTCTTCTTACTGACTATGATTTGATTCATTCCTGTGACACTAGTTATAGATTCCGATGCTTCACTCCAGGTTTACTGTATCCCTTGGACCCTCTTATTGACGAAGAAACACAGAAATTGCATCGGAATTAAATACAAAAGGCACAATGCCGACTTAAGTACAAGAAGACTGACTCTTCTTACTGACTATGTTTTGAACCATTCCTGTGACACTAGTTATAGATTCCGATGCTTCACTCCACGTTTCCTCTATCGTTTGGACCTCCTTATTGACGATGAAACACAGAAATTGCATCGGAAATAAATACAACAGGCACAATGACGATTTCAGTACAAGAAGACTGACTCTTCTTACTGACTATGTTTTGAACCATTCCTGTGACACTAGTTATAGATTCTGATGCTTCACTTCAGGTTTAATGTATTCCTTAGACCTTCTTATTGACGATGAAACACAGAAATTGCATCGGAATTAAATACAAAATGCACAATGCCGACTTAAGTACAAGAAGACTGACTCCACTCACTGACTATGTTTTGAACCATTCGTGTGACACTAGTTATAGATTCCGATGCATTACTTCAGGTTTACTGCATCCCTCTGACCTTCTTATTGACGATGAAACACAGAAATTGCATCGGAATTAAATACAAAAGGCACAATGCCGACTTAAGTACAAGAATACTGACTCTTCTTAGTGTCTAGGTTTTGAACCATCCCTGTGACACTAGTCATAGATTCCGATGCTTCACTCCAGGTTTACTGTATCCCTTGGACCTTCTTATTGACGATGAAACACAGAAATTGCATCGGAATTAAATACAAAAGGCACAATGCCGACTTAAGTACAAGAATACTGACTCTTCTTACTGCCTATGTTTTGGAACATCCCTGTGACACCAGTCATTGATTCCGATGCTTCACTCCAGGTTTACTGTATCCTTTGGACCGTCTTATTGACGATGAAACACAGAAATTGCATCGGAATTAAATACAAAACGCACAATGCCGACTTAAGTACAAGAAGACTGAATCTTCTTACTGACTATGCTTTGAACCATTCCTGTGACACTAGTTATAGACTCTGATGCTTCCCTTCAGGTTTACTGTATCCCTTGGACCTTCTTATTGAAGATGAAACACAGAAATTGCATCGGAATTAAATACAAATGGCACAATGCCGACTTAAGTGCAAGAATACTGACTCTCCTTTCTGTCCATGTTTTGAACCATCCCTGTGACACTAGTCATAGATTCCGATGCTTCACTCCAGGTTTACTGTATCCCTTGGACCTTCTTATTGACGATGAAACACAGAAATTGCATCGGAATTAAATACAAAACGCACAATGCCGACTTAGTACAAGAAGACTGACTCTTCTTACTCACTATGTTTTGATTCATTCCTGTGACACTAGTTACAGATTCCGATGCTTCACTCCAGGTTTACTGTATCCCTTGGACCTTCTTATTGACGATGAAACACAGAAATTGCATCGGAATTAAATACAAAAGGCACAATGCCGACTTAAGTACAAGAAGACTGACTCTTCTTACTGACTATGTTTTGAACCATTTCTGTGACACTAGTTATGATTCCGATGCTTCACTCCTGGTTTACTGTATCCCTTGGACCTTCTTATTGACGATGAAACACAAAAATAGCATCGGAATTAAATACAAAAACCACAATGCCGACTTAAGTACAAGAAGACTGACTCTTCTTACTGACTATGTTTTGAACCATTCCTGTGACACTTGTTATAGATTCCGATGCTTCACTCCAGGTTTCCTCTATCGTTTGGACCTCCTTATTGACGATGAAACACAGAAATTGCATCGGAAATAAATACAACAGGCACAATGACGACTTCAGTACAAGAATACTGACTCTCCTTGCTGTCCATGTTTTGAACCATCCCTGTGACACTAGTCATAGATTCCGATGCTTCACTCCAGGTTTACTGTATCCCTTGGACCTTCTTATTGACGATGAAACACAGAAATTGCATCGGAATTAAATACAAAACGCACAATGCCGACTTAGTACAAGAAGACTGACTCTTCTTACTCACTATGTTTTGATTCAATCGTGTGACACTAGTTACAGATTCCGATGCTTCACTCTAGGTTTACTGTATCCCTTCGACCCTCTTATTGACGATGAAACACAGAAATTGCATCGGAATTAAATACAAAACGCACAATGCCGACTTTAGTACAAGAAGACTGACTCTTCTTACTGACTATGCTTTGAACCATTCCTGTGACACTAGTTACAGACTCTGATGCTTCACTTCAGGTTTACTGTATCCCTTGGACCTTCTTATTGAAGATGAAACACTGAAATTGCTTCGGAATTAAATACAAAAGGCACAATGCCGACTTAAGTGCAAGAATACTGACTCTTCTTAGTGTCCATGTTTTGAACCATCCCTGTGACACTAGTCATAGATTCCGATGCTTCACTCCAGGTTTTCTGTATCCCTTGGACCTTCTTATTGACGATGAAACACAGAAATTGCATCGGAATTAAATACAAAACGCACAATGCCACCTTAGTACAAGAAGACTGACTCTTCTTACTGACTATGATTTGATTCATTCCTGTGACACTAGTTATAGATTCCGATGCTTCACTCCAGGTTTACTGTATCCCTTGGACCTTCTTATTGACGATGAAACACAGAAATTGCATCGGAATTAAATACAAAAGGCACAATGCCGACTTAAGTACAAGAAGACTGACTCTTCTTACTGACTATGTTTTGAACCATTTCTGTGACACTAGTTATGATTCCGATGCTTCACTCCAGGTTTACTGTATCCCTTGGACCTTCTTATTGACGATGAAACACAAAAATAGCATCGGAATTAAATTCAAAAACCACAATGCCGACTTAAGTACAAGAAGACTGACTCTTCATACTGACTATGTTTTGAACCATTCCTGTGACACTAGTTATAGATTCCGATGCTTCACTCCAGGTTTCCTCTAGCGTTTGGACCTCCTTATTGACGATGAAACACAGAAATTGCATCGGAAATAAATACAACAGGCACAATGACGACTTCAGTACAAGAAGACTGACTCTTCTTACTGACTATGTTTTGAAGCATTCCTGTGACACTAGTTATAGATTCTGATGCTTCACTTCAGGTTTAATGTATCCCTTAGACCTTCTTATTGACGATGAAACACAGAAATTGCATCGGAATTAAATACAAAATGCACAATGCCGACTTAAGTACAAGAAGACTGACTCCACTCACTGACTATGTTTTGAACCATTCGTGTGACACTAGTTATAGATTCCGATGCTTCACTTCAGATTTACTGTATCCCTCTAACCTTCTTATTGACGATGAAACATAGAAATTGCATCGGAATTAAATACTAAAGGCACAATGCCGAATTAAGTACAAAGAGACTGTCTCTTCTTACTGTCGATGATTTGAACCATTCCTGTGACACTAGTTGTAGATTCCGATGCTTCACTCCAGGTTTACTGTATCCCTTGGACCTTCTTATTGACGATGAAACACAGAAATTGCATCGGAGTTAATTAGAAAAGGCACAATGCCGACTTAAGTACAAGAAGACTGACTCTTCCTACTGTCTATGTTTGAACCATTCCTGTGACACTAGTTACAGATTCTGATGCTTCACTTCAGGTTTACTGCATCCCTCTGACCTTCTTGTTGACGATGAAACACAGAAATTGCATCGGAATTAAATACAAAAGGCACAATGCCGACTTAAGTACAAGAATACTGAGTCTTCTTAGTGTCTAGGTTTTGAACCATCCCTGTGACACTAGTCATAGATTCCGACGCTTCACTCCAGGTTTACTGTATCCCTTGGACCTTCTTATTGACGATGAAACACAGAAATTGCATCGGAATTAAATACAAAAGGCACAATGCCGACTTAAGTACAAGAATACTGACGCTTCTTACTGCCTATGTTTTGGACCATCCCTGTGACACCAGTCATTGATTCCGATGCTTCACTCCAGGTTTACTGTATCCCTTGGACCGTCTTATTGACGATGAAACACAGAAATTGCATCGGAATTAAATACAAAACGCACAATGCCGACTTTAGTACAAGAAGACTGAATCTTCTTACTGACTATGCTTTGAACCATTCCCGTGACACTAGTTATAGACTCTGATGCTTCACTTCAGGTTTACTGTATTCCTTGGACCTTCTTATTGAAGCTGAAACACAGAAATTGCATCGGAATTAAATACAAATGGCACAATGCCGACTTAAGAGCAAGAATACTGACTCTCCTTACTGTCCATGTTTTGAACCATCCCTGTGACACTAGTCATAGATTCCGATGCTTCACTCCAGGTTTACTGTATCCCTTGGACCTTCTTATTAACGATGAAACACAGAAATTGCATCGGAATTAAATACAAAACGCACAATGCCGACTTAGTACAAGAAGACTGACTCTTCTTACTCACTATGTTTTGATTCATTCCTGTGACACTAGTTACAGATGCCGATGCTTCACTCCAGGTTTACTGTATCCCTTGGACCTTCTTATTGACGATGAAACACAGAAATTGCATCGGAATTAAATACAGAAGGCACAATGCCGACTTAAGTACAAGAAGACTGACTCTTCTTACTGACTATGTTTTGAACCATTTCTGTGACACTAGTTATGATTCCGATGCTTCACTCCTGGTTTACTGTATCCCTTGGACCTTCTTATTGACGATGAAACACAAAAATAGCATCGGAATTAAATACAAAAACCACAATGCCGACTTAAGTACAAGAAGACTGACTCTTCTTACTGACTATGTTTTGAACCATTCCTGTGACACTAGTTATAGTTTCTGATGCTTCACTTCAGGTTTAATGTATCCCTTAGACCTTGTTATTGACGATGAAACACAGAAATTGCATCGGAATTAAATACAAAATGCACAATGCCGACTTAAGTACAAGAAGACAGACTCAACTCACTGACTATGTTTTGAACCATTCGTGTGACACTAGTTATAGATTCCGATGCTTCACTTCAGATTTACTGTATCCCTCTAACCTTCTTATTGACGATGAAACATAGAAATTGTATCGGAATTAAATACTAAAGACGCAATGCCGAATTAAGTACAAAGAGACTGTCTCTTCTTACTGTCGATGATTTGAACCATTCCTGTGACACTAGTTGTAGATTCCGATGCTACACTCCAGGTTTACTGTATCCCTTGGACCTTCTTATTGACGATGAAACACAGAAATTGCATCGGAATTAAATAAAAAATTCACAATGCCGACCTAAGTACAATAAGGCTGACTCTTCTTACTGTCTATGTTTTGAACCATTCCTGTGACACTAGTCAGAGATTCCGATGCTTCACTCCAGGTTTACTGTATCCCTTGGACCTTCTTATTGACGATGAAACGCAGAAATTGCATCGGAATTAAATACAAAAGGCACAATGCCGACTTAAGTACAAGAATACTGACTCTTCTTACTGCTTATGTTTTGGACCATCCCTGTGACACCAGTCATTGATTCCGATGGTTCACTCCAGGTTTACTGTATCCCTTGGACCGTCGTATTGTCGATGAAACACAGAAATTGCATCGGAATTAAATACAAAACGCACAATGCCGACTTTAGTACAAGAAGACTGACTCTTCTTACTGACTATGCTTTGAACCATTCCTGTGACACTAGTTATAGACTCTGATGCCTCACTTCAGGTTTACTGTATCCCTTGGACCTTCTTATTGAAGATGAAACACAGAAATTGCATCGGAATTAAATACAAAAGGCACAATGCCGACTTAAGTGCAAGAATACTGACTCTTCTTACTGTCCATGATTTGAACCATCCCTGTGACACTAGTCATAGATTCCGATGCTTTACTCCAGGTTTACTGTATCCCTTGGACCTTCTTATTGACGATGAAACACAGAAATTGCTTCGGAATTAAATACAAAACGCACAATGCCGACTTAAGTACAAGAAGACTGACTCTTCTTACTGACTATGTTTTGAACCATTTCTGTGACACTAGTTATGATTCCTGTGGTGTCACCGCCAGACACCACACTTGCTAGGTGGTAGTTTAAATCGGCCGCGGTCCATGTAGTACATGTCGGACCCGCGTGTCGCCACTGTGATCGCAGACCTAGCGCCACCACCAAGGCAGGTCTCGTGATACGAGAGTGGACTCGACCCCAGTTGTACGAGAACCAAGCGACCGCCCAGTTGTACGCGAACCTAGCTATCGCCCAGTTGTACGAAGCCTTTCTCTCTCATTAGCCGAGAGACAGAATAGCCATCAGAAGTTAATGGCTACGAACTAACAAGGAGCCATTTGTATCAGTGCCTATAGCTTCGAGTATTCAAGAGAGATGTATTCCAAGGAATCAATAAAAGTTAAGTAAAAAGCATCTACATACTTTTCTTCTTATTCATTCATAAGTTCTCATGTTCCAGACTTCACGCCCGTCTGCTTATTGCCGTTCGTGCACTATCGGCCACAGCGTTAGTTTAGCATTCCTTTTCAGCAATCCACATCACGGTGTCGGTCCAGCTACCGACACTACAAATATTGGCGACGAGGAAAAAGGACCTTTTTCTGATTGCTTACATTTATTTCTGATTGCTTACATTCAATTGTGTCATGGCTTCGCCACATTCTCCAGATGTACTGTCCGAATTTTATCGCTTGCAGACTCAGCAGACGCAGGCGTTACTGGATGCCCTTGGACAGCTCGTCCAGGGTCAACGTACCATTCACACCGATGCGGCCGCAGCCGCTTCACCGCTACCGCAGCCACAACCTGCCGTTGCACCGCCTTTTAGGCACTACGACCCGAACCACGAGACCTGGCAAGAGTGGTCTCGTCAGTTCGCCTTCCACCTGGCTGCCTACAGAATTCAAGGTAATGAGCGGCAGCCGTTTTTGCTTTCTTGTGTCGGTGTGTCCACATACCGTGTGATAGTGAAATTGTTTCCCAGCCGCGACGTAGCAACTTTGTCATACGAGGAAATTTTGTCTGCCTTAGATGCCTATTTCAAAGAAACAGTTAATGTGGTTGCAAAACGGTATACGTTTTTTCGTACAAAACGTACGGCCGGTCAAACTAATAGGGAGTGGGTAGCGACATTGCAAGGACTTACTAGGGACTGTGCCTTTGAATGTGACTGTGGTCTTTCTTATTCAGATACAATGGTGCGTGATGCAATTGCACAGAACGTTTCTGATGTTCGCATACGGGAGCAAATTTTGAAACTAGTTAATCCCTCCCTTCAACAAGTGATAGACATATTGGATAGACAGGACACACTTGACTGTGCTCAGGAATCTTTTGCAACTTCGCCAGCCGTGTGTAACATTAACCGGCCCGCTGGACGCGCTGCGCGGCCCGGTAACCGGGCCTCGCGCACGGGCGCACAGCGACCGCCGCGTGCTAAGCCACGTGTGCCGCGCCAGCCCACAAATGCAGTGAAATCATGCCCGCGGTGTGCTACTAGACATTCGCGTGAACATTGCCCGTCACGCCAAGCTATTTGCTTTTTCTGCAATAAGAAAGGACATGTTCAAAGTGTTTGCCAGAAAAAGCTCAGATCCGACAATCACAATCATTCCAGGCCCTTTGCTTCGCGCCGGAATCGAACCAAGGACACTCAGGCTCGTGGACCTTCGCCTATGGACATTCATGTCGTTAATTCCGCTTCGTCCGGTGACACTTTCTCTAACAGTAACTGTGTTCGTCCCACAAAAACTGTGCGTCGACGTCGCCGGAAATCACGTCAATTAGCAAGTGATTCTGTACCAGTGTCTGTTCCAATTGCACAAAACAGTCGCTCTTGTCGTCAGCAGGACAATAAACTTTTTGTGGACTTAGACTTTGACGGCCAAGTGATACCATTCCAGCTCGATACCGGAGCTGCAGTTTCATTGCTCAATCACGACACGTACAAACAACTGGGCAAACCTCCGTTGCGTTCCGCAAATGTTAAGCTAACTACATATTCCGGACAGAACATTCCTGTGTTAGGACAGTGCAGCCTTCTTGCAACATTCAAGGGACAAACAAAACTTGTGTCATTTTACGTTCTTCGTTCTTCTTCTGCAGTGAACTTATTTGGTCTAGATTTATTTAAGTTGTTTAACATGTCTATTGTAAATCAGGTCCTCTCAGTGAATCAGACTGTGCCTACAGACAGTGTTTCTCGGCTCTGTGACGAATTTGCAGACATTTTTGCACCGGGCTTAGGTTGCGCTAAAAACTATGAAGCACATTTAGAACTGAAGGTAAACGCGCAACCGAAATTTTTCAGGGCGCGCAATGTTCCCCACGCATTGCGTGATGCGGTCGCAAGAACGTTACACGATCTCGAATCACAGGGTGTAATTGAACGTGTGTAAGCTTCTCTCTGGGCCTCACCCTTAGTCATTTTGCCAAAACCTTCCGGAAAATTGAGACTTTGCGTGGACTTCAAGGCCACAGTGAATCCACAGCTAGTGACTGCTACTTTTCCTTTGCCCCGCCCGGAAGATCTTTTTGCTAAACTATGCCCGGGAAAATATTTTTCAAAGTTGGACCTAGCCGATGCGTACTTGCAAATACCGGTGGCCGACGCATCCCAGCGCGTATTGGTGGTTAACACGCATCTTGGATTGTACCGCTTCAAAAGACTGCCTTTCGGGTGTGCATCCGCCCCTGCCTTGTTTCAGCAATATTTACAAACTATTTGTGCGTCGGTCCCTACTGCAGCAAACTATCTGGACGATATAGTGATCTCCGGACAGACAGAAGAAGATCATCTTGCGAACTTACGAACATTATTTCAGGTCTTGCGGCAAAATGGTCTTCGCTTGAGGAAGGACAAATGTGTGTTTTTTGCTCGTGACTTACCATATCTGGGACATGTCATTAATGCCCAAGGCATACATCCAAGTCCAGAGCACCTCCGTGCCATACAAGATTTGCCTTCCCCTCAAAATCTGAAACAGCTACAGAGTGTGTTGGGTAAAATTAACTGTTATCATAAATATGTGCGCAATGCCTCTTCCATTTCAGCTCCGCTTCATCGCTTACGCCGTAAAGGTGTTCCGTTCGTCTGGACGACGGGATGTGAACGCGCCTTTCGCCAGTTGAAATCGGCGTTGCTTTCTAATACTTGCCTTACGCCATTCGCTCCCCAGAAACCCCTTTTGTTGATGGTAGATGCATCGGATTTCGGGATCGGTGCTGTGCTTGCGCACAAAGCTGGCTCACATGATCGCCCTATTGCCTTTGCGTCCAAATTGCTCTCGTCTGCGCAAAGAAATTATTCACAGATAGAGAAAGAAGCTTTGGCTCTCGTGTTTGGTGTTACTAAGTTCCATGATTTCTTGTATGGTCGTCACTTTACCATCATCACAGACCACAAACCTTTGACGTCGCTTTTTCATCCGAACAAGCCTGTACCTCCACGTACAGCGCAGAAATTCATTCGCTGGTCTATTTTCCTCTCGCAGTACCGCTACGATATCTTGTATCGGTCCACTGCTAAGCACGGAAACGCCGATGCGTTGTCCCGTTTGCCTGTTGCTGAGGATAAAGCATTCGATTCTTCCGAACTTGCTTGCATGTTCATTGATTCGGAAACCGATGAAGTGGTCGAATCGTTTCCGATTGATTTTCGTCGTGTCGCTACAGCCACGGCTGCTGACCCTGTCCTTGCTACTGTTTTACGTTTTGTTGCTACGCAATGGCCTTTGTCAAAGTCTCGGATCGAGGATCCGTTGGTTCGCCGATTTTTTGCTCACAAGGAGAGACTTTTTGTTCGACGTGGTGTTTTGTTGTTGCGTTCTGATAATGATCAGTCCAGAGTCGTGGTCCCACGTTCGTTACAGTCCTCTGTTTTACGGCTTCTTCACCAAGGACATTGGGGTATAGTGCGAACGAAACAACTTGCTCGTCAGCACGGTACTTGGTTCGGAATCGATGCTGCGATTACGAATATGTGTTCTTCGTGCCCGGCGTGTGCCGAACAACAGTCCGCACCGCCGCGGAAAGTCTTTGCGTGGCCAACAGCCACTTCCCCTTGGCAACGCTTGCACATTGATTTTGCTGGTCCATTCTGGAATGCTCGATGGTTGGTTCTGGTCGACGCCTTCAGTAATTTTCCTTTTGTTGTCCGGATGTCTTCCACGACGTCCTCCGCCACCATCCAAGCGTTGTCTGCTATCTTTTGCATTGAAGGTCTTCCGCAGACTATTGTTTCCGACAATGGCCCACAATTCATGTCCGCAGAATTTCAGTCTTTCTGCCAGGCCAATGGTATTCAACATCTGACATCCGCGCCGTTTTCGCCTCAGTCAAACGGTGCCGCTGAACGGTTGGTCCGGACTTTCAAGTCACAGATGTTGAAATTGAAAGAGTCGCATTCTCGGGAGGACGCATTGTTGCTCTTTTTGTCTTCGTATCGCTCTCAGCCCCGAGATGGTCGCTCGCCGGCTGAGTTGCTCCACGGTCGTCCTCATCGCACCTTGATGTCTTTGCTGCATCCGCCGCATCAGGTTCCTGTGCAGCGGCAGACTCCTGCTTTTGCTCCAGGCGACGTTGTATTTTATCGCAACTATCGCGGTTCACGGCGTTGGCTCGCAGGGCGCATTCTTCGCTGCCTCGGCCGCGCGATGTATTTGGTTTTGGGGGCCTCTGGTGAGGTGCGTCGGCATCTCAATCAGCTGCGCCTCTGTCGTCGCTCGGGTTCTGCCGCTCCCCGTCTGCTTTCAGCGACGGTGCCGTCCGGTCAGCGCCCTGGGGACCCATCTACTGGCTCGCCTCATCCCCAGGTGTTACCGACGATGCCTTCCATTTTGCCCGATGGCGACGCGCCGCCGCCGCCGCCGCAGCAGCAGCAGCAGCCGCCGCCGCCGCCGCTTGTTCTCCCGCCGGCGCCGACCGCATTCGACGCTTCGTTGCCGCCGCCAGGCGCCTCCCAGGGTCACGCGCCGCCGATCGCTTCCCGTGACCAGCTGTCCGCCGCCATGGAACTCCCGCCCGCTCCGGACCACGTGACGTGATCGCGCGTCGGCTACCCCGACGCAATGGAGGTCGACACTTCGGCCCCTCATGTTTCTTTACGGGCGCATACACCGCATGTTGACGTGCACCCTGGACTAGTTTTGCAGGCGTTTCCTAGCTCCCCTCGGACCGGATGGCCGGGTGCGGGTGGCACAGCCTCGCCTGTTGTTAGGCTCCCCACCTCATCGCATACGTCAACATGTGGTCCTCCCCACGGCGGGCGGAAGCCTTATTCCACGACCGTTCGCCGATTTGCGGGGGAGGAATGTGGTGTCACCGCCAGACACCACACTTGCTAGGTGGTAGTTTAAATCGGCCGCGGTCCATGTAGTACATGTCGGACCCGCGTGTCGCCACTGTGATCGCAGACCTAGCGCCACCACCAAGGCAGGTCTCGTGATACGAGAGTGGACTCGACCCCAGTTGTACGAGAACCAAGCGACCGCCCAGTTGTACGCGAACCTAGCTATCGCCCAGTTGTACGAAGCCTTTCTCTCTCATTAGCCGAGAGACAGAATAGCCATCAGAAGTTAATGGCTACGAACTAACAAGGAGCCATTTGTATCAGTGCCTATAGCTTCGAGTATTCAAGAGAGATGTATTCCAAGGAATCAATAAAAGTTAAGTAAAAAGCATCTACATACTTTTCTTCTTATTCTTTCATAAGTTCTCATGTTCCAGACTTCACGCCCGTCTGCTTATTGCCGTTCGTGCACTATCGGCCACAGCGTTAGTTTAGCATTCCTTTTCAGCAATCCACATCACGGTGTCGGTCCAGCTACCGACACTACAATTCCGATGCTTCACTCCTGATTTACTGTATCCCTTCAACCTTCTTATTGACGATGAAACACAAAAATAGCATCGGAATTAAATACAAAAACCACAATGCCGACTTAAGTACAAGAAGACTGACTCTTCTTACTGACTACGTTTTGAACCATTCCTGTGACACTAGTTATAGACTCCGATGCTTCACTCCAGGTTTACTCTATCGTTTGGACCTCCTTATTGACGATGAAACACAGAAATTGCATCGGAAATAAATACAACAGGCACAATGACGACTTCAGTACAAGAAGACTGACTCTTCTTACTGACTATGTTTTGAACCATTCCTGTGACACTAGTTATAGAATCTGATGCTTCACTTAAGGTTTAATGTATCCCTTAGGCCTTCTTATTGACGATGAGACACAGAGATTGCATCGGAATTAAATACAAAATGCACAATCCCGACTTAAGTACAAGAAGACTGACTCCACTCACTGACTATGTTTTGAACCATTCGTGTGACACTAGTTATAGATTCCGATGCTTCACTTCAGATTTACTGTATCCCTCTAACCTTCTTATTGACGATGAAACATAGAAATTGCATCGGAATTAAATACTAAAGGCACAATGCCGAATTAAGTACAAAGAGACTGTCTCTTCTTACTGTCGGTGAATTGAAACATTCCTGTGACACTAGTTGCAGATTCCGATGCTTCACTCAAGGTTTACTGTATCCCGTGGACCTTCTTATTGACGATGAAACACAGAAATTGCATCGGAATTAAATAAAAAGTTCACAATGCCGACCTAAGTACAAGAAGACTGACTCTTCTTACTGTCTATGTTTTGAACCATTCCTGTGACACTAGTTATAGATTCCGATGCTTCATTCCAGGTTTGCTATATCCCTAGGACCTTCTTATTGACGATGATACATAGAAATTGCATCGGAATTAAATACAAAAGGCACAATGCCGACTTAAGTACAAGAATACTGACTCTTCTTAGTGTCTAGGTTTTGAACCATCCCTGTGACACTAGTCATAGGCTCCGATGCTTCACTCCAGGTTTACTGTATCCCTTGGACCTTCTTATTGACGATGAAACACAGTAATTGCATCGGAATTAAATACAAAAGGCACAATGCCGACTTAAGTTCAAGAATACTGACTCTTCTTACTGCCTATGCTTTGGACCATCCCTGTGACACCAGTCATTGATTCCGATGCTTCACTCCAGGTTTACTGTATCCCTTGGAATGTCTTATTGACGATGAAACACAGGAATTGCATCGGAATTAAATACAAAACGCACAATGCCGACTTTAGTACAAGAAGACTGACTCTTCTTACTGACTATGCTTTGAACCATTCCTGTGACACTAGTAATAGACTCTGATGCTTCACTTCAGGTTTACTGTATCCCTTGGACCTTCTTATTGAAGATGAAACACAGAAATTGCATCGGAATTAAATACAAAAGGCACAATGCCTACTTAAGTGCAAGAATACTGACTCTTCTTACTGTCCATGTTTTGAACCATCCCTGTGACACCAGTCATAGATTCCGATGCTTCACTCCAGGTTTACTGAATCCCTTGGACTTTCTTATTGACGATGAAACACAGAAATTGCATCGGAATTAAATACAAAACGCACAATGCCGACTTAGTACAAGAAGACTGACTCTTCTTACTCACTATGTTTTGATTCATTCCTGTGACACTAGTTATAGACTCTGATGCTTCACTTCAGGTTTACTGTATCCCTTGGACCTTCTTATTGACGATGAAACACAAAAATAGCATCGGAATTAAATACAAAAACCACAATGCCGACTTAAGTACAAGAAGACTGACTCTTCATACTGACTATGTTTTGAACCATTCCTGTGACACTAGTTATAGATTCCGATGCTTCACTCCAGGTTTCCTCTATCGTTTGGACCTCCTTATTGACGATGAAACACAGAAATTGCATCGGAAATAAATACAACAGGCACAATGACGACTTCAGTACAAGAAGACTGACTCTTCTTACTGACTATGTTTTGAAGCATTCCTGTGACACTAGTTATAGATTCTGATGCTTCACTTCAGGTTTAATGTATCCCTTAGACCTTCTTATTGACGATGAAACACAGAAATTGCATCGGAATTAAATACAAAATGCACAATGCCGACTTAAGTACAAGAAGACTGACTCCACTCACTGACTATGTTTTGAACCATTCGTGTGACACTAGTTATAGATTCCGATGCTTCACTTCAGATTTACTGTATCCCTCTAACCTTCTTATTGACGATGAAACATAGAAATTGCATCGGAATTAAATACTAAAGGCACAATGCCGAATTAAGTACAAAGAGACTGTCTCTTCTTACTGTCGATGATTTGAACCATTCCTGTGACACTAGTTGTAGATTCCGATGCTTCACTCCATGTTTACTGTATCCCTTGGACCTTCTTATTGACGATGAAACACAGAAATTGCATCGGAGTTAATTAGAAAAGGCACAATGCCGACTTAAGTACAAGAAGACTGACTCTTCCTACTGTCTATGTTTGAACCATTCCTGTGACACTAGTTACAGATTCCGATGCTTCACTTCAGGTTTACTGCATGCCTCTGACCTTCTTATTGACGATGAAACACAGAAATTGCATCGGAATTAAATACAAAAGGCGCAATGCCGACTTAAGTACAAGAATACTGACGCTTCTTACTGCCTATGTTTTGGACCATCCCTGTGACACCAGTCATTGATTCCGATGCTTCACTCCAGGTTTACTGTATCCCTTGGACCGTCTTATTGACGATGAAACACAGAAATTGCATCGGAATTAAATACAAAACGCACAATGCCGACTTTAGTACAAGAAGACTGAATCTTCTTACTGACTATGCTTTGAACCATTCCTGTGACACTAGTTATAGACTCTGATGCTTCACTTCAGGTTTACTGTATTCCTTGGACCTTCTTATTGAAGCTGAAACACAGAAATTGCATCGGAATTAAATACAAATGGCACAATGCCGACTTAAGTGCAAGAATACTGACTCTCCTTACTGTCCATGTTTTGAACCATCCCTGTGACACTAGTCATAGATTCCGATGCTTCACTCCTGGTTTACTGTATCCCTTGGACCTTCTTATTAACGATGAAACACAGAAATTGCATCGGAATTAAATACAAAACGCACAATGCCGACTTAGTACAAGAAGACTGACTCTTCTTACTCACTATGTTTTGATTCATTCCTGTGACACTAGTTACAGATTCCGATGCTTCACTCCAGGTTTACTGTATCCCTTGGACCTTCTTATTGACGATGAAACACAGAAATTGCATCGGAATTAAATACAAAAGGCACAATGCCGACTTAAGTACAAGAAGACTGACTCTTCTTACTGACTATGTTCTGAACCATTTCTGTGACACTAGTTATGATTCCGATGCTTCACTCCTGGTTTACTGTATCCCTTGGACCTTCTTATTGACGATGAAACACAAAAATAGCATCGGAATTAAATACAAAAACCACAATGCCGACTTAAGTACAAGAAGACTGACTCTTCTTACTGACTATGTTTTGAACCATTCCTGTGACACTAGTTATAGATTCCGATGCTTCACTCCAGGTTTCCTCTATCGTTTGGACCTCCTTATTGACGATGAAACACAGAAATTGCATCGGAAATAAATACAACAGGCACAATGACGACTTCAGTGCAAGAAGACTGACTCTTCTTACTGACTATGTTTTGAACCATTCCTGTGACACTAGTTATAGTTTCTGATGCTTCACTTCAGGTTTAATGTATCCCTTAGACCTTGTTATTGACGATGAAACACAGAAATTGCATCGGAATTAAATACAAAATGCACAATGCCGACTTAAGTACAAGAAGACAGACTCAACTCACTGACTATGTTTTGAACCATTCGTGTGACACTAGTTATAGATTCCGATGCTTCACTTCAGATTTACTGTATCCCTCTAACCTTCTTATTGACGATGAAACATAGAAATTGTATCGGAATTAAATACTAAAGACACAATGCCGAATTAAGTACAAAGAGACTGTCTCTTCTTACTGTCGATGATTTGAACCATTCCTGTGACACTAGTTGTAGATTCCGATGCTTCACTCCAGGTTTACTGTATCCCTTGGACCTTCTTATTGACGATGAAACACAGAAATTGCATCGGAATTAAATAAAAAATTCACAATGCCGACCTAAGTACAAGAAGGCTGACTCTTCTTACTGTCTATGTTTTGAACCATTCCTGTGACACTAGTCATAGATTCCGATGCTTCACTCCAGGTTTACTGTATCCCTTGAACCTTCTTATTGACGATGAAACGCAGAAATTGCATCGGAATTAAATACAAAAGGCACAATGCCGACTTAAGTACAAGAATACTGACTCTTCTTACTGCTTATGTTTTGGACCATCCCTGTGACACCAGTCATTGATTCCGATGGTTCACTCCAGGTTTACTGTATCCCTTGGACCGTCGTATTGTCGATGAAACACAGAAATTGCATCGGAATTAAATACAAAACGCACAATGCCGACTTTAGTACAAGAAGACTGACTCTTCTTACTGACTATGCTTTGAACCATTCCTGTGACACTAGTTATAGACTCTGATGCCTCACTTCAGGTTTACTGTATCCCTTGGACCTTCTTATTGAAGATGAAACACAGAAATTGCATCGGAATTAAATACAAAAGGCACAATGCCGACTTAAGTGCAAGAATACTGACTCTTCTTACTGTCCATGATTTGAACCATCCCTGTGACACTAGTCATAGATTCCGATGCTTTACTCCAGGTTTACTGTATCCCTTGGACCTTCTTATTGACGATGAAACACAGAAATTGCTTCGGAATTAAATACAAAACGCACAATGCCGACTTAGTACAAGAAGACTGACTCTTCTTACTCACTATGTTTTGATTCATTCCTGTGACACTAGTTATAGATTCCGATGCTTCACTCCAGGTTTACTGTATCCCTTGGACCTTCTTATTGATGATGAAACACAGAAATTGCATCGGAATTAAATACAAAAGGCACAATGCCGACTTAAGTACAAGAAGACTGACTCTTCTTACTGACTATGTTTTGAACCATTTCTGTGACACTAGTTATGATTCCGATGCTTCACTCCTGATTTACTGTATCCCTTCAACCTTCTTATTGACGATGAAACACAAAAATAGCATCGGAATTAAATACAAAAACCACAATGCCGACTTAAGTACAAGAAGACTGACTCTTCTTACTGACTACGTTTTGAACCATTCCTGTGACACTAGTTATAGATTCCGATGCTTCACTCCAGGTTTACTCTATCGTTTGGACCTCCTTATTGACGATGAAACACAGAAATTGCATCGGAAATAAATACAACAGGCACAATGACGACTTCAGTACAAGAAGACTGACTCTTCTTACTGACTATGTTTTGAACCATTCCTGTGACACTAGTTATAGATTCTGATGCTTCACTTCAGGTTTAATGTATCCCTTAGGCCTTCTTATTGACGATGAAACACAGAGATTGCATCGGAATTAAATTCAAAATGCACAATGCCGACTTAAGTACAAGAAGACTGACTCCACTCACTGACTATGTTTTGAACCATTCGTGTGACACTAGTTATAGATTCCGATGCTTCACTTCAGATTTACTGTATCCCTCTAACCTTCTTATTGACGATGAAACATAGAAATTGCATCGGAATTAAATACTAAAGGCACAATGCCGAATTAAGAACAAAGAGACTGTCTCTTCTTACTGTCGGTGATTTGAAACATTCCTGTGACACTAGTTGCAGATTCCGATGCTTCACTCCAGGTTTACTGTATCCCGTGGACCGTCTTATTGACGATGAAACACAGAAATTGCATCGGAATTAAATAAAAAGTTCACAATGCCGACCTAAGTACAAGAAGACTGACTCTTCTTACTGTCTATGTTTTGAACCATTCCTGTGACACTAGTTATAGATTCCGATGCTTCATTCCAGGTTTGCTATATCCCTAGGACCTTCTTATTGACGATGATACATAGAAATTGCATCGGAATTAAATACAAAAGGCACAATGCCGACTTAAGTACAAGAATACTGACTCTTCTTAGTGTCTAGGTTTTGAACCATCCCTGTGACACTAGTCATAGGCTCCGATGCTTCACTCCAGGTTTACTGTATCCCTTGGACCTTCTTATTGACGATGAAACACAGAAATTGCATCGGAATTAAATACAAAAGGCACAATGCCGACTTAAGTTCAAGAATACTGACTCTTCTTACTGCCTATGCTTTGGACCCTCCCTGTGACACCAGTCATTGATTCCGATGCTTCACTCCAGGTTTACTGTATCCCTTGGAATGTCTTATTGACGATGAAACACAGAAATTGCATCGGAATTAAATACAAAACGCACAATGCCGACTTTAGTACAAGAAGACTGACTCTTCTTACTGACTATGCTTTGAACCATTCCTGTGACACTAGTTATAGACTCTGATGCTTCACTTCAGGTTTTCTGTATCCCTTGGACCTTCTTATTGAAGATGAAACACAGAAATTGAATCGGAATTAAATACAAAAGGCACAATGCCTACTTAAGTGCAAGAATACTGACTCTTCTTACTGTCCATGTTTTGAACCATCCCTGTGACACTAGTCATAGATTCCGATGCTTCACTCCAGGTTTGCTGAATCCCTTGGACCTTCTTATTGACGATGAAACACAGAAATTGCATCGGAATTAAATACAAAACGCACAATGCCGACTTAGTACAAGAAGACTGACTCTTCTTACTCACTATGTTTTGATTCATTCCTGTGACACTAGTTATAGATTCCGATGCTTCACTCCAGGTTTACTGTATCCCTTGGACCTTCTTATTGACGATGAAACACAGAAATTGCATCGGAATTAAATACAAAAGGCACAATGCCGACTTAAGTACAAGAAGACTGACTCTTCTTACTGACTATGTTTTGAACCATTTCTGTGACACTAGTTATGATTCCGATGCTTCACTCCTGGTTTACTGTATCGCTTGGACCTTCTTATTGACGATGAAACACAAAAATAGCATCGGAATTAAATACAAAAACCACAATGCCGACTTAAGTACAAGAAGACTGACTCTTTTTACTGACTATGTTTTGAACCATTCCTGTGACACTAGTTACAGATTCCGATGCTTCACTCCAGGTTTACTCTATCGTTTGGACCTCCTTATTGACGATGAAACACAGAAATTGCACCGGAAATAAATACAACAGGCACAATGACGACTTCAGTACAAGAAGACTGACTCCACTCACTGACTATGTTTTGAACCATTCGTGTGACACTAGTTATAGATTCCGATGCTTCACTTCAGATTTACTGTATCCCTCTAACCTTCTTATTGACGATGAAACATAGAAATTGCATCGGAATTAAATACTAAAGGCACAATGCCGAATTAAGTACAAAGAGACTGTCTCTTCTAACTGTCGATGATTTGAACCATTCCTGTGACACTAGTTGTAGATTCCGATGCTTCACTCCAGGTTTACTGTATCCCGCAGACCTTCTTATTGACGATGAAACACAGAAATTGCATCGGAATTCAATAAAAAATTCACAATGCCGACCTAAGTACAAGGAGACTGACTCTTCCTACTGTCTATGTTTGAACCATTCCTGTGACACTAGTTACAGATTCCGATGCTTCACTTCAGGTTTACTGCATCCCTCTGACCTTCTTATTGACGATGAAACACAGAAATTGCATCGGAATTAAATACAAAACGCACAATGCCGACTTTAGTACAAGAAGACTGACTCTTCTTAGTGACTAGGATTTCAACCATCCCTGTGACACTAGTCATAGATTCCGATGCTTCACTCCAGGTTTACTGTATCCCTTGGACCTTCTTATTGACGATGAAACACAGAAATTGCATCGGAAATAAATACAAAAGGCACAATGACGACTTCAGTACAAGAAGACTGACTCTTCTTACTGACTATGTTTTGAACCATCCCTGTGACACTAGTTATGGATTCTGATGCTTCACTTCAGGATTACTGTATCTCTTAGACCTTCTTATTGACGATGAAACACAGAAATTGCATCGGAATTAAATACAAAATGCACAATGCCGACTTAAGTACAAGAAGACTGACTCCTCTCACTGACTATGTTTGGAACCATTCCTGTGTCACTAGTTATAGATTCCGATGCTTCACTTCAGATTTACTGTATCCCTCTAACCTTCTTATTGACGATGACACATAGAAATTGCATCGGAATTAAATACTAAAGGCACAATGCTGAATTAAGTACAAGAGGACTGACTCTTCTTAGTGTCTAGGTTTTCAACCATCCCTGTGACACTAGTCATAGATTCCGATGCTTCACTCCAGGTTTACTGTATCCCTTGGACCTTCTTATTGACGATGAAACACAGAAATTGCATCGGAAATAAATACAAAAGGCACAATGACGACTTCAGTACAAGAAGACTGACTCTTCTTACTGACTATGTTTTGAACCATCCCTGTGACACTAGTTATAGATTCTGATGCTTCACTTCAGGTTTACTGTATCTCTTAGACCTTCTTATTGACGATGAAACACAGAAATTGCATCGGAATTAAATACAAAATGCACAATGCCGACTTAAGTACAAGAAGACTGACTCCTCTCACTGACTATGTTTGGAACCATTCCTGTGTCACTAGTTATAGATTCCGATGCTTCACTTCAGATTTACTGTATCCCTCTAACCTTCTTATTGACAATGACACATAGAAATTGCATCGGAATTAAATACTAAAGGCACAATGCTGAATTAAGTACAAGAAGACTGTCTCTTATTACTGTCGATGTTTTCAACCATTCCTGTGACACTTGTTATAGATTCCGATGCTTCACTTCAGGTTTACTGCATCCCTCTGACCTTCTTATTGACGATGAAACACAGAAATTGCATCGGAATCATATAAAAAAGGCACAATGCCGACTTAAGTACAAGAAGTCTGACTCTTCTTACTGTCTATGTTTTGAATCATTCCTGTGACAATAGATATAGATTCCGATGCTTCACTTCAGGTTTACTGTATCCCTCTAACCTTCGTATTGACGATGAGACACAGAAATTGCATCGGAATTAAATAAAAAAGGCACAATGCCGACTTAAGTACAAGAAGACTGACTCTTCTTACTGTCTACGCTTTGAATCAATCCTGTGACACTAGATATAGTTTCCGATGCTTCACTTCAGGTTTACTGTATCCCTCTAACCTTCTTATTGACGATGAGACACAGAAATTGCATCGGAATTAAATACAAAAGGCACAATGCCGACTTAAGTACAAGAAGACTGACTCTTCTTACTGCCTATGTTTTGAGCCATCGCTGTGTCAGTAGTTATAGATTCCGATGCTTCATTCCCGGTTTACTGTATCCCTTGGACCATCTTATTGACGATGAAACACAGAAATTTGATCGGAATTAAATAAAAAAGGCACAATGCCGACTTAAGTACAAGACTGACTCTTTTAGATTCCGATGCTTCACTTCAGATTCACTGTATTCCTCTGACCTTATTATTGACGATGAAACACAGAAATTGCATCGGAATTAAATACTAAAGGCACAATGCCGAATTATGTACAAGAAAACTGTCTCTTCTTACTGTTGATGCTTTGAACCATTCCTGTGACACTACTAATAGATTCCGATGCTTCACTCCAGGTTTACTGTATCCCTTGGACCTTCTTATTGACGATGAAACACAGAAATTGCATCTGAATTAAATAAAAAATGCACAATGCCGACTTAAGTACAAGAGGACTGACTCTTCTTACTGTCTATGTTTTGAACCATTCCTGTGACACTAGTTATAGATTCCGATGCTTCACTCCAGGTTTACTATATCCCTTGGACCTTCTTATTGACGATAAAACACAGAAATTGCATCGGAGTTAAATAGAAAAGGCACAATGCCGATTTAAGTACAAGAAGACTGAGTCTTCCTACTGTCTATGTTTTGAACCATTCCTGTGACACTAGTTATAGATTCTGATGCTTCACTTCAGGTTTACTGCATCCCTCTGACCTTCTTATTGACGATGAAATACAGAAATTGCATCGGAATTAAATACAAAAATCACAATGCCGACTTAAGTACAAGAAGACTGACTCTTCTCACTGACTATGTTTTGAACCATTCCTGTGACACTAGTTATAGATTCCCACGCTTCACTCCAGGTTTACTGTATCCCTTGGACCTTCTTATTGACGATGAAAGACAGAAATTGCATCGGAATTAAATACAAAAGTCACAATGACGACCTAAGTACAAGAAGACTGACTGTTCTTACTGACTATGTTTAGAACCATTCCTGTGACACTAGTTATAGATTCCGATGCTAGAATTCAGATTTACTGTATCCCTCTGACCTTCTTATTGACGATGAGACACTGAAATTGCATCGGAATTAAATACTAAAGGCACAATGCCGAATTAAGTACAAAAGACTGACTCTTCTTACTGTCGATATTTTGAACCATTCCTGTGACAGTAGTTATAGATTCCGATGCTTCACTCCAGGTTTACTGTATCCCTTGGACCTTCTTATTGACGATGAAACACAGAAATTGCATCGGAATTAAATAAAAATGGCACAATGCCGACTTAAGTACAAGAAGACTGACCCAACTTACTGTCTATGCTTTGAACCATTCCTGTGACACTAGTTATAGATTCCGATGCTTCACTCCAGGTTTACTATATCCCTTGGACCTTCTTATTGACGATGAAACACAGAAATTGCATAGGAATTAAATAGAAAAGGCACAATGCCGACTTAGGTACAAGAAGACTGTCTCTTCCTACTGTCTATGTTTTGAACCATTCCTGTGACACTAGTTATAGATTCCGATGCTTCACTTCAGGTTTACTGTATCCCTCTGACCTTCATATTGACGATGAAACACAGAAATTGCATCGGAATTAAATACAAAACGCACAATGCCGACTTAAGTACAAGAAGACTGACTCTTCTTACTGACTATGTTTTGAACCATTCCTGTGACACTAGTTATAGACTCTGATGCTTCACTTCAGGTTTACTGTATCCCTTGGACCTTCTTATTGAAGATGAAACACAGAAATTGCATCGGAATTAAATACAAAGGCACAATGCCGACTTATGTACAAGAATACTGACTCTTCTTACTGACTACGTTTTGATTCATTCCTGTGACACTAGTTTTAGATTCCGATGCTTCACTCCAGGTTTACTCTATCCCTTGGACCTCCTTATTGACGATGAAACACAGAAATTGCATAGGAATTAAATAGAAAAGGCACAATGCCGACTTAGGTACAAGAAGACTGTCTCTTCCTACTGTCTATGTTTTGAACCATTCCTGTGACACTAGTTATAGATTCCGATGCTTCACTTCAGGTTCACTGTATCCCTCTGACCTTCATATTGACGATGAAACACAGAAATTGCGTCGGAATTAAATACAAAACGCACAATGCCGACTTAAGTACAAGAAGACTGACTCTTCCCACTGTCTATGCTTTGAACCATTCCTGTTACACTAGCTATAGATTCCGTTGCTTCACTTCAGGTTTACAGTATCCCTTGTACCTTCTTATTGACGATGAAACACAGAAATTGCATCGGAATTAAATACAAAAGGCACAATGCCGACTTATGTACAAGAAGACTGACTCTTCTTACTGACTATGTTTTGAACCATTCCTGTGACACTAGTTATAGACTCTGATGCTTCACTTCAGGTTTATTGTATCCCTTGGACCGTCTTATTGACGATGAAACACAGAGATTGCATAGGAATTAAATACAAAAGGCACAATGCCGACTTAAGTCCAAGATGACTGACTCTTCCTACTGTCTATGTTTTGAACCATCCCTGTGACACTAGATATAAAATCCGATGCTTCACTCCAGGTTTACTGCTCCCTTGGACCTTGTTATTGACGATGAAACACAGAAATTGCATCGGAATTAAATATAAAAGGCACAATGCCGACTTTAGTACATGAAGACTGACTCTTCTTACAGACTATGGTTCGAACCATTCCTGTGACACTAGTTATGGATTCCGATGCTTCACTTCAGATTTACTGTATCCCTCTGGCGTTTCTATTGACGATGAAACGCAGAAATAGCGTCGGAATTAAATACAAAAGGCACAATGCCGAATTAAGTACAAGAAGACTGACTCTTCTTACTGTCTATGTTTTGAACCATTCCTGTGACACTAGTTATCGATTCCGATGCTTCACTCTAGGTTTACTGTATCCCTTGGATCTTCTTATTGAAGATCAAACACAGAAATTGCATCGGAATTAAATAAAAAAGGCACAATGCTGACATAAGTACAAGAAGACTGACTCATGTTACTGTCTATGATTAGAACCATTCCTGTGACACTAGTTACAGATTCCGATGCTTCACTCCAGGTTTACAGTATCCCTTGGACCCTCTTATTGACGATGAAACACAGAAATTGCATCGGAATTAAATACAAACGGCACAATGCCGACTTAAGTACAAGAAGACTGACTCTTCTTACTGACTATGTTTTGAACCATTCCTGTGACACTAGTTATAGATTCCGATGCTTCACTTCAGGTTTACTGTATCCCTCTGCCCTTCTTACCGACGATGAAACACAGAAATTGCAAAGGAACTAAATACAAATGGCACAATGCCGACTTAAGTACAAGAAGACTGACTCTTCTACTGTGTATGGTTAGAACCATTCCTGTGACACTAGTTATAGATTTCGATGCTTCACTTCATGATTACTGTATCCCTTGGACCTTCTTATTGACGATGAAACACAGAAATTGCATCCGAATTAAATACAAAAGGCTCAATGCCGGCTTCAGTACAAGAAGACTGACTGTTCTTACTGACTATGTTTTGAACTATCTCTGTAACACTAGTTATAGATTCCGATGTTTCACTTCACGTTTACTGGATCCCTTGGACCTACTTATTGACGATGAAACACAGAAGTAGCATCTGAATTAAATACAAAAGGCACAATGCAGACTTAGGTTCAAGAATACTGACTCTTCTTACTAAATATGCTTTGAACCATTCCAGTGACACTAGTTATAGATTCCGATGCTTCACTTCAGGTTTACTGTATCCCTTGGACCTTCTTATTGACGATGAAACACAGCAATTGCATCGGAATTAAATAGAAAAGGCACTATGCCGACTTAGGTACAAGAAGACTGAGTCATCCTACTCTCTATGCTTTGAACCATTCCTGTAACACTAGTTATAGATTCCGATGCTTCATTTCAGGTTTACTGTATCCCTCTCCCCTTCTAGTTGATGATGAAACACAGAAATTGCAACGGAATTAAATACAAGTGGCACAATGCCGACTTAAGTACAAGAAGACTGACTCTTCTTCTGTCTATGTTTTGACCCTTCCTGTGACACTAGTTATAGATTTCGATGCTTCACTTCAGGGTTACTGTATCCCTTGGACCTTCTTATTCACGATGAAACACAGAAATTGCATCGGAATTAAATACAAAAGGCACAATGCCGACTTAAGAACAAGAAGACTGACTCTTCTTACTGACTGTGTTTTGAACCGTTCCTGAGACACTAGTTATAGATTCCGATGCTTCACTTCAGGTTTACTGTATCCCACTGACCTTCTTATTGACAATGAAACACAGAAATTGCATCGGAATTAAATACAAAAGGCACAGTGCCGAATTAAGTACAAGAATACTAACTCTTCTTACTGTCTATGCTTTGAACCATCCCTGTGACACTAGTTATAGATTCCGATGCTTCACTCCAGGTTTACTGTATCCCTCTGACGTTCTTATTGACGATGAAACACAGAGATTGCGTCGGAATTAAATCTGAAACGCACAATGCCGAATTAAGTACAAGAAGACTGAAACTTCTTACTGTCTATGTTTTGAACCATTCCTGTGACACTAGATACAGATTCCGACGCTTCACAATAGGTATACTGTATCCCTTGGACCTTCTTATTGACGATGAAACACAGAAATTGCATCGGAATTAAAAACAAAAGGCACAATGCCGACTTAAGTACAAGAAGACTGACTCTTCTTACTGACTATGCTTTGAACCATTCCTGTGACACTAGTTACAGATACCGATGCTTAACCTCAGGTTTACTGTATCCCTAGGACGTTCTTATTGACGATGAAACACGGCAATTGAATCGGAATTAAATAGAAAACGCACAATGCCGACTTAAGTACAAGAAGACTGACTCTTCCTACTGTCTATGTTTTGAACCATTCCTGTGACAGTAGTTATAGTCTCCGATGAATCACTTCAGGTTTACTGTATCCCTCTGCCCTTCTTATTGACGATGAAACACAGAAATTGTAAAGGAACTAAATACAAATGGCACAATGCCGACTTAAGTACAAGAAGACTGACTCTTCTACTGTCTATGATTGGAACCATTCCTGTGACACTAGTTATAGATTTCGATGCTTCACTTCATGATTACTGTATCCCTTGGACCTTCTTATTGACGGTGAAACACAGAAATTGCATCCTAATTAAATACAAAAGGCACAATGCCGACTTCAGAACAAGAAGGCTGACTCTTCTTACTGACTATGTTTGAACCATTTCTGTAGCACTAGTTATAGATTCCGATGCTTCACTTCACGTTTACTGGATCCCTTGGACATACTTATTGACGATGAAACACAGAAATAGCATCGGAATTAAATACAAAAGGCACAATGCCGATTTAGGTACAAGAATACTGACACTTCTTACTAAATATGCTTTGAACCCTTCCAGTGACACTAGTTATAGAATCCGATGCTTCACTTCAGGTTTACTGTATCCCTTGGACCTTCTTACTGACGATGAAACACAGCAATTGCATCGGAATTAAATAGAAGAGGCACAACGGCGACTTAGATACAAGAAGACTGACTCTTCCTCCTGTCTATGTTTTGAACCATTCCTGTAACACTAGTTATAGTTTCCGATGCTTCATTTCAGGTTTACTGTATCCCTCTCCCCTTCTAATTGACGATGAAACACAGAAATTGCAACGGAATTAAATACAAATGGCACAATGCCGACTTAAGTACAAGAAGACTGACTCTTCTTCTGTCTATGTTTTGAACCGTTCCTGAGACACTAGTTACAGATTCCGATGCTTCACACCAGGTATACTGTATCCCTTGGACCTTCTTATTGACGACGAAACACAGAAATTGCATCGGAATTAAATACAAAAGGCACAATGCCGACTTAA
Source organism: Schistocerca piceifrons (assembly GCF_021461385.2). Lineage (NCBI taxonomy): Eukaryota > Metazoa > Arthropoda > Insecta > Orthoptera > Acrididae > Schistocerca > Schistocerca piceifrons. The sequence goes on along the minus strand of NW_025727396.1, from coordinate 8,313,933 downwards.
GTACAAGGAGACAGACTCTTCTTACTCACTAAGCTTTGAACCATTCCTGTGACACTAGTTACAGATACCGATGCTTCACCTCAGGTTTACTGTATCCCTAGGACGTTCTTATTGACGATAAAACACAGCAATTGAATCGGAATTAAATACTAAAGGCACAATGCCGAATAAAGTACAAGAATACTAACTCTTCTTACTGTATATGCTTTGAACCATCCCTGTGACACTAGTTATAGTTTCCGATGAATCACTTCAGGTTTACTGTATATCTCTGCCATTCTTATTGACGATGAAACACAGAAATAGCATCTGAATTAAATACATGAGGCACAATGCCGACTTAAGTACAAGAAGACTGACTCATCTTCTGTCTATGTTTTGAACCATTCCTGTGACACTTGTTATAGATTTCGATGCTACACTTCAGGTTTACTGTATCCCTCTGACCCTCTTATTTACGATGAGACACACAAATTGCATCGAAATGAAATACAAAAGGCACAATGCCCGATTAAGTACAAGAAGACTGACTCTTCTTACTGCTGATGCTTTGAACCATTCCTGTAACACTAGTTATAGATTCCGATGCTTCATTTCAGGTTTACTGTATCCCTCTCCCCTTCTAATTGACGATGAAACACAGAAATTGCAACGGAATTAAATACAAATGGCACAATGCCGACTTAAGTACAAGAAGACTGACTCTTCTTCTGTCTATGTTTTGAACCATTCCTGAGACACTAGTTATAGATTTCGATGCTTCACTTCACGTTTACTGTATCCCTTGGACCTTCTTGTTGACGATGAAACACAGAAATTGCATCGGAATTAAATATAAAACGCACAATGATGACTTAAGAACAAGAAGACTGACTCTTCTTACTGACTGTGTTTTGAACCGTTCCTGAGACACTAGTTACAGATTCCGATGCTTCACACCAGGTATACTGTATCCCTTGGACCTTCTTATTGACGACGAAACACAGAAATTGCATCGGAATTAAATACAAAAGGCACAATGCCGACTTAAGTACAAGGAGACAGACTCTTCTTACTCACTAAGCTTTGAACCATTCCTGTGACACTAGTTACAGATACCGATGCTTCACCTCAGGTTTACTGTTTCACTAGGACGTTCTTATTGACGATAAAACACAGCAATTGAATCGGAATTAAATACTAAAGGCACAATGCCGAATAAAGTACAAGAATACTAACTCTTCTTACTGTATATGCTTTGAACCATCCCTGTGACACTAGTTATAGATTCCGATGCTTCACTCCAGGTTTACTGTATCCCTCAGACGTTCTTATTGACGATGAAACACAGAAATTGCGTCGGAATTAAATACAAAACGCACAATGCCGAATTAAGTACAAGAAGACTGACACTTCTTACTGTCTATGTTTTGAACCATTCCTGTGACACTAGTTATAGATTCCGATGCTTCACTCTAGGTTTACAGTATCCCTTGGACCTTCGTATTGACGATAAAACACAGAAATTGCATCGGATTTAAATAAAAAAGGCACAATGCCGACTTAAGTACAAGAAGACTGACTCTGCTTACTGTATATGTTTTGAACCATTCCTGTGACACTAGTTACAGATTCCGATGCTTCACACCAGGTTTACTGTATCCCTTGGACCTTCTTATTGACGATGAAACACAGAAATTGCATCGGAATTAAATACAAAAGGCACAATGCCGACTTAAGTACAAGAAGACTGACTCTTCTTACTCACTATGCTTTGAACCATTCCTGTGACACTAGTTACAGATACCGATGCTTCACCTCAGGTTTACTGTATCCCTAGGACGTTCTTATTGACGATAAAACACAGCAATTGAATCGGAATTAAATAGAAAACGCACAATGCCGACTTAAGTACAAGAAGACTGACTCTTCCTACAGTCTATGTTTTGAACCATTCCTGTGACACTAGTTATAGTTTCCGATGAATCACTTCAGGTTTACTGTATATCTCTGCCATTCTTATTGACGATGAAACACAGAAATAGCATCTGAATTAAATACATGAGGCACAATGCCGACTTAAGTACAAGAAGACTGACTCATCTTCTGTCTATGTTTTGAACCATTCCTGTGACACTTGTTATAGATTTCGATGCTACACTTCAGGTTTACTGTATCCCTCTGACCCTCTTATTTACGATGAGACACACAAATTGCATCGGAATGAAATACAAAAGGCACAATGCCCGATTAAGTACAAGAAGACTGACTCTTCTTACTGCTGATGCTTTGAACCATTCCTGTGACACTACTTATAGATTCCGATGCTTCACTCCAGGTTTACTGTATCCCTTGGACCTTCTTATCGACGATGAAACACAGAAATTGCATCGGAATTAAATACAAAAGGCACAATGCCGACTTAAGTACAAGAAGACTGACTCTTCCCACTGACTATGTTTTGAACCAATCCTGAGACACTAGTTATAGACTCCGATGTTTCACTTCAGATTTACTGTATCCCTCTGACTTTCGTATTGACGATGAAACACAGAAATTACATCGGAATTAAATACTAAAGGCACAATGCCGAATAAAGTACAAGAAGACTGTCTCTTCTTACTGTCTATGTTTTGAACCATTCCTGTGACACTAGTTATAGAATCCGATGCTTCACTCCAGGTTTACTGTATCCCTTGGACCTTCTTATTGACGATGAAACACAGAAATTACATCGGAATTAAATTCAAAAGGCACAATGCCGACTTAAGTACGAGAAGACTGACTCTTCTTACTGTCTTTGTTTTGAGCCATTCCTGTGACACTAGTTATAGATTCCGATGCTTCACTTCAGATTTACTGTATCCCTCTGACGTTCTTATCGACGATGAAACACAGATATTGCTTTGGAATTAAATACAAAAGGCACAATGCCGAATTAAGCACAAGAAGACTGACTCATCTTACTGTCTATGTTTTGAACCATTCCTGTGACACTAGTTACAGATTCCGATGCATCACTCCAGGTTTACCGTATCCCTTGGACCTTCTTATTGACGATGAAACACAGAAATTGCATCGGAATTAAATAAAAAAGGCACAATGCCGACTTAAGTACAAGAATACTGACTCTTCCTACTGTCTATGTTTTGAACCATTCCTGTGACACTAGTTATAGATTACGATGCTTCACTTCAGGTTTACTGTATCCCTCTCCCCTTCTTTTGACGATGAAACACTGAAATTGCAACGGAATTAAATACAAAAGGCACAATGCCGACTTAAGAACAAGAAGACTGACTCTTCTTACTGACTATGTTTTAAACCATTCCTGTGACACTAGGTATAGATTCCGATGCCTCACTTAAGGTTTGCTGTATATCACTGACCTTCTTATTGACGATGAAACACAGAAATTGCATCGGAATTAAATCCATAAGGCACAGTGCCTAATTAAGTACAAGAATACTGACTCTTCTTACTGTCTATGATTTGAACCATCCCTGTGGCACTAGTTATAGATTCCGATGCTTCACTCCAGGTGTACTGTATCCCTCTAACGTTCTTATTGACGATGAAACACAGAAATTGCATCGGAATTAAATACAAAACGCACAATGCCGAATTAAGTACAAGAAAACTGACTCTTCTTACTGACTATGCTTTGAACCATTCCTGTGACACTAGTTATAGATTCCGATGCTTCACTCCAGGTTTACTATGTCCCTTGGACCTTCTTATTGACGATGAAACACAGATATTGCATCGGAATTAAATAGAAAAGGCACAATGCCGACTTAAGTACAAGAAGACAGACTCTTCTTACTGACTATGTTTTGAACCATTCCTGTGACACTAGTTATAGATTCCGATGCTTCACTTCAGGTTTACTGCATCCCTCTGACCTTCTTATTGACAAGGAAACACAGAAATTGCATCGGAATTAAATACAAAAGGCACAATGCCGACTTAAGTACAAGAATACTGACTCTTTTTACTTACTATGCTTTGAACCATTCCTGTGACACTAGTTATAGATTCTGATGCTTTACTTCAGGATTACTGTATCCCTTAGACCTTCTTATTGACGATGAAACACAGAAATTGCATCGGAATTAAATACAAAATGCACAATGCCGACTTAAGTGCAAGAAGACTGACTCTTCTCACTGACTATGTTATGAAAAATTCCTGTGACACTAGTTATAGATTCCGATGCTTCACTTCAGATTTTCTGTATCCCTCTGACCTTCTTATTGACGATGAAACACAGAAATTGCATCGGAAGTAAATACTAAAGGCACAATGCCGAATAAAGTACAAGAAGACTGTCTCTTCTTACTGTCGATGTTTTGAACCATTCCTGTGACACTAGTTATGGATACCGATGCTTCACTCCAGGTTTACTGTATCCCTTGGACCTTCTTATTGACGATGAAACACAGAAATTGCATCGGAATTAAATAAGAAAGGCACAATGCCGACTTAAGTACAAGAAGACTGACTCTTCTTACTGTCTATGTTTTGAACCACTCCTGTGACAATAGATATAGATTCCGATGCTTCACTCAAGGTTTACTAAATCCCTTGGACCTTCTTATTGACGATGATACACAGGAATTGCATCGGAGTTAAATAGATAAGGCACAATGCCGACTTAAGTACAAGAAGACTGACTCTTCTTACTGGCTATGTTTTGAACCATTCCTGTGACACTAGTTACAGATTCCAATGCTTTACTTCAGGTTTACTGTATCCCTTGGACCTTCTTATTGACGATGAAACACAGAAATTGCATCGGAATTAAATACAAAAGGCACAATGCCGACTTAAGTACAAGTAGACTGACTCTTCTTACTGTCTATGTTTTCAATCATTCCTGTGACACTAGATATAGATTCCGATGCTTCACTTCAGGTTTACTGTATCCCTTGGAGCTTCGTAATGACGATGAAACACAGAAATTGCATCGGAATTAAATAAAATTGGCACAATGCCGACTTAAGTACAAGAAGACTGACACATCTTACTGTCTATATTTCGAACCATTCCTGTGACATAAGTTATAGATTCCGATGCTACACTACAGGTTTACTGTATCCCTTGGACCTTCTTATTGACGATGAAACACAGAAATTGCATAGGAATTAAATAGAAAAGGCACAATGCCGACATAAGTACAAGAAGACTGTCTTTTCCTGCTGTCTATGGTTTGAACCATTCCTGTGACACTAGTTATAGATTCCGATGCTTCACTTCAGGTTTACTGTGACCCTCTGACCTTCTTTTTGACGATGAAACACAGAAATTGCATCGGAATTAAATACAAAAGGCACAATGCCGACTTAAGTACAAGAAGACTGACTTTTCCCACTGTCTATGATTTGAACCATTCCTGTGACACTAGTTACAGATTCCGATGCATCACTCCAGGTTTACCGCATCCCTTGGACATTCTTATTGACGATGAAACAAAGAAATTGCATCGGAATTAAATAAAAAAGGCACAATGCCAACTTAAGTACAAGAATACTGACTCTTCCTACTGTCTATGTTTTGAAATATTCCTGTGACACTAGTTATAGATTACGATGCTTCACTTCAGGTTTACTGTATCCCTCTCCCCTTCTTTTGACGATGAAACACAGAAATTGCAACGGAATTAAATACAAAAGGCACAATGCCGACTTAAGAACAAGAAGACTGACTCTTCTTACTGACTATGTTTTAAACCATTCCTGTGACACTAGGTATAGATTCCGATGCCTCACTTAAGGTTTGCTGTATATCACTGACCTTCTTATTGACGATGAAACACAGAAATTGCATCGGAATTAAATCCATAAGGCACAGTGCCTAATTAAGTACAAGAATACTGACTCTTCTTACTGTCTATGATTTGAACCATCCCTGTGGCACTAGTTATAGATTCCGATGCTTCACTCCAGGTGTACTGTATCCCTCTAACGTTCTTATTGACGATGAAACACAGAAATTGCATCGGAATTAAATACAAAACGCACAATGCCGAATTAAGTACAAGAAAACTGACTCTTCTTACTGACTATGCTTTGAACCATTCCTGTGACACTAGTTATAGATTCCGATGCTTCACTCCAGGTTTACTATGTCCCTTGGACCTTCTTATTGACGATGAAACACAGATATTGCATCGGAATTAAATAGAAAAGGCACAATGCCGACTTAAGTACAAGAAGACAGACTCTTCTTACTGACTATGTTTTGAACCATTCCTGTGACACTAGTTATAGATTCCGATGCTTCACTTCAGGTTTACTGCATCCCTCTGACCTTCTTATTGACAAGGAAACACAGAAATTGCATCGGAATTAAATACAAAAGGCACAATGCCGACTTAAGTACAAGAATACTGACTCTTTTTACTTACTATGCTTTGAACCATTCCTGTGACACTAGTTATAGATTATGATGCTTTACTTCAGGATTACTGTATCCCTTAGACCTTCTTATTGACGATGAAACACAGAAATTGCATCGGAATTAAATACAAAATGCACAATGCCGACTTAAGTGCAAGAAGACTGACTCTTCTCACTGACTATGTTATGAAAAATTCCTGTGACACTAGTTATAGATTCCGATGCTTCACTTCAGATTTTCTGTATCCCTCTGACCTTCTTATTGACGATGAAACACAGAAATTGCATCGGAAGTAAATACTAAAGGCACAATGCCGAATAAAGTACAAGAAGACTGTCTCTTCTTACTGTCGATGTTTTGAACCATTCCTGTGACACTAGTTATGGATACCGATGCTTCACTCCAGGTTTACTGTATCCCTTGGACCTTCTTATTGACGATGAAACACAGAAATTGCATCGGAATTAAATAAGAAAGGCACAATGCCGACTTAAGTACAAGAAGACTGACTCTTCTTACTGTCTATGTTTTGAACCACTCCTGTGACAATAGATATAGATTCCGATGCTTCACTCAAGGTTTACTAAATCCCTTGGACCTTCTTATTGACGATGATACACAGGAATTGCATCGGAGTTAAATAGATAAGGCACAATGCCGACTTAAGTACAAGAAGACTGACTCTTCTTACTGGCTATGTTTTGAACCATTCCTGTGACACTAGTTACAGATTCCAATGCTTTACTTCAGGTTTACTGTATCCCTTGGACCTTCTTATTGACGATGAAACACAGAAATTGCATCGGAATTAAATACAAAAGGCACAATGCCGACTTAAGTACAAGTAGACTGACTCTTCTTACTGTCTATGTTTTCAATCATTCCTGTGACACTAGATATAGATTCCGATGCTTCACTTCAGGTTTACTGTATCCCTCTGACCTTCTTATTGACGATGAGACACAGAAATTGCATCGGAATTAAATACTAAAGGCACAATGCCCGATTATGTACAAGAAGACTCACTCTTCTTACTGCTGATGCTTTGAACCATTCCTGTGACACTACTTATAGATTCCGATGCTACACTACAGGTTTACTGTATCCCTTGGACCTTCTTATTGACGATGAAACACAGAAATTGCATCGGAATTAAATACAAAAGGCACAATGCCGACATAAGTACAAGAATACTGACTCTTTTTACTGACTATGCTTTGAACCATTCCTCTAACACTAGTTATAGATTCTGATGCTTCCGTTCATATTTACTGTATCCCTTAGACCTTCTTGTTGACGATGAAACACAGAAATTGCATCGGAATTAAATACAAAATGCACAATGCTGACTTGAGTACAAGAAGGCTGACTCTTCTTACTGACTATGTTTTGAACCATTCCTGTAACACTAGTTATAGATTCCGATGTTTCACTTCAGATTTACTGTATCCCTCTGACCTTCTAATTGACGATGAAACACAGAAATTGCATCGGAATTAAATACTAAAGTCACAATGCCGAATAAAGTACAAGAAGACTGTCTCTTCTTACTGTCGATGTTTTGAACCATTCCTGTGACACTAGTTATAGTTTTCGATGCTTCACTTCAGGTTTACTGTATCCCTCGGACCCTCTTATTGACGACGAAACACAGAAATAGCACCGGAATTAAATACAAAAGGCACAATGCCGACATAAGAACAGGAAGACTGACTCTTCTTACTGACTATGTTTTGAACCATTCCTGTGACACTAGGTATAGATTCCGATGCCTCACTTTAGGGTTTACTGTATCCCACTGACCTTCTTATTGACGACGAAACACAGAAATTGCATCGGTATTAAATCCGAAAGGCACAGTGCCTAATTAAGTACAAGAATACTGACTCTTCTTACTGTCTATGTTTTGAACCATCCCTGAGGCACTAGTTATAGATTCCGAAGCTTCACTCCTGGTGTACTGTATCCCTCTGACGTTCTTATAGACGATGAAACACAGAAATTGCGTCGGAATTAAATGCAAAACGTACAATGCCGAACTAAGTACCAGAAAACTGACTCTTCTTACTGTCTATGTTTTGAACCATTCCTGTGACATTAGTTATAGATTCCGATGCTTCACTCTAGGTTTACAGTATCCCTTTGACCTTCGTATTGACGATGAAACACAGAAATTGCATCGAAATTAAATACAAGAGGCACAATGCCGAATTAAGTACAAGAAGACTGACTCTTCTTACTGACTATGCATTGAACCGTTCCTGTGACACTAGTTATAGATTCCGATGTTTCACTCCAGGTTTACTATATCCCTTGGACCTTCTTATTGACGATGAAACACAGAAATTGGATCGGAGTTAAATAGAAAATGCACAATGCCGACTTAAGTACAAGAAGACTGACTCTTCCTACTGTCTATGTTTGAACCATACCTGTGACACTTGTTATAGATTCCGATGCTTCGCTTCAGGTTTACTGCATCCCTCTGACCTTCTTATTGACGATGAAACAGAGAAATTGCATCGGAATTAAATACAAAAGGCACAATGCAGACTTAAGTACAAGAAGACTGACTCTTCTTACTGTCTATGTTTTGAATCATTCCTGTGACACTAGATATAGATTCCGATGCTTCACTTCAGGTTTACAGTATCCCTCTGACCTTCTTGTTGACGATGAGACACAGAAATAGCATAGGAATTAAATACGAAAGGCACAATGCTCGATTAAGTACAAGAAGACCGACTCATCTTACTGCTGATGCTTTGAACCATTCCTGTGACACTACTTATAGATTCCGATGCTTCACTCCAGGTTTAGTGTATCCCTTGGACCTTCTTATTGACAATGAAACACAGACATTGCATCGGAATTAAATAAAAAAGGCACAATGCCGACTTAAGTACAAGAAGACTGACTCTTCTTACTGTCGATGTTTTGAACCATTCCTGTGACAGTAGTTATTGATTCCGATGCTTCACTCCAGGTTTCCTGTATCCCTTGGAGCTTCGTAATGACGATGAAACACAGAAATTGCATCGGAATTAAATAAAATTGGCACAATGCCGACTTAAGTACAAGAAGACTGACACATCTTACTGTCTATATTTCGAACCATTCCTGTGACATAAGTTATAGATTCCGATGCTTCACTCCAGGTTTACTCTATCCCTTGGACCTTCTTATTGACGATGAAACACAGTAATTGCATAGGAATTAAATAGAAAAGGCACAATGCCGACATAAGTACAAGAAGACTGTCTTTTCCTGCTGTCTATGGTTTGAACCATTCCTGTGACACTAGTTATAGATTCCGATGCTTCACTTCAGGTTTACTGTGTCCCTCTGACCTTCTTTTTGACGATGAAACACAGAAATTGCATCGGAATTAAATACAAAAGGCACAATGCCGACTTAAGTACAAGAAGACTGACTTTTCCCACTGTCTATGATTTGAACCATTCCTGTGACACTAGTTACAGATTCCGATGCATCACTCCAGGTTTACCGTATCCCTTGGACATTCTTATTGACGATGAAACAAAGAAATTGCATCTGAATTAAATAAAAAAGGCACAATGCCGTCTTAAGTACAAGAATACTGACTCTTCCTACTGTCTATGTTTTGAAATATTCCTGTGACACTAGTTATAGATTACGATGCTTCACTTCAGGTTTACTGTATCCCTCTCCCCTTCTTTTGACGATGAAACACAGAAATTGCAACAGAAATAAATACAAATGGCACAATGCCGACTTAAGTACAAGAGGACTGACTCTTCTTCTGTCTATGTTTTTAACCATTCCTGTGACACTAGTTATAGATTTCGATGCTTCACTTCAGGTTTACTGTATCCCTCGGACCTTCTTATTGACGATGAAACACAGATATTGCATCGGAATTACATCCAAAACGCACAGTGCCTAATTAAGTACAAGAATACTGACTCTTCTTACTGTCTATGTTTTGAACCATCCCTGTAGCACTAGTTGTAGATTCCGATGCTTCACTCCAGGTGTACTGTGTCCCTCTGACGTTCTTATTGACGATGAGACACAGAAATTCCGTCGGAATTAAATACAAAACGCACAATGCCGAATTAAGTACAAGAAAACTCACTCTTCTTACTGTCTATGTTTTGAACCATTCCTGTGACACTAGTTATAGATTCCGATGCTTCACTCTAGGTTTACAGTATCCCTTGGACCTTCGTATTGACGATGAAACACAGAAATTGCATCGGAATTAAATACAAAAGGCACAATGCCGACTTAAGTACAAGAAGACTGACTCTTCTTACTGACTATGCTTTGAACCATTCCTGTGACACTAGTTATAGATTCCGATGCTTCACTCCAGGTTTACTATATCCCTTGGACCTTCATATTGTCGATGAAACACAGAAATTGCATCGGAGTTAAATAGAAAACGCACAATGCTGACTTAAGTACAAGAAGACTGACTCCTCCTACTGTCTATGCTTGAACCATTCCTGTGACACTTGTTATAGATTCCGATGCTTCACTTCAGGTTTACTGCATCCCTCTGACCTTCTTATTGACGATGAAACACAGAAATTGCATCGGAATTAAATACAAAAGGCACAATGCCGACTTAAGTACAAGAAGACTGACTCTTCTTACTGTCTATGTTTTGAATAATTCCTGTGACACTAAATATAGGTTCCGATGCTTCACTTCAGGTTTACTGTATCCCTCTGACCTTCTTATTGACGATGAGACAGAGAAATTGCATCGGAATTAAATACAAAAGGTACAATGCCCGATTAAGTACAAGAAGACTGACTCTTCTTACTGCTGATGCTTTGAACCATTCCTGTGACACTACTTATAGATTCCGATGCTTCTCTCCAGGTTTACTGTATCCCTTGGACCTTCTTATTGACGATGAAACACAGAAATTGCATCGGAATTAAATACAAAATGCAGAATGCCGACTTAAGTACAAGAAGACTGACTCTTCTCACTGACTATGTTTTGAACCATTCCTGTGACACTAGTTATAGATTCCGTTGCTTCACTTCAGATTTCCTGTATCCCTCTGACCTTCTTACTGACGATGAAACACAGAAATTGCATCGGAATTAAATACTAAAGGCACAATGCCGAATAAAGTACAAGAAGACTGTCTTTTCTAACTGTCGCAGTTTTGAACCATTCCTGTGACACTAGTTATAGATTCCGATGCTTCACTCCAGGTTTACTGTATCCCTTGGACCCTCTAAATGACGATGAAACACAGAAATTGCATCGGAATTAAATAAAAAAGTCACAATGCCGACTTAAGTACAAGAAGACTGACTCCTCTTACTGTCTATGTTGGAACCACTCCTGTGACACTAGTTATAGATTCCGATGCTTCACTCCAGGTTTACTAAATCCCTTGGACCTTCTTATTGACGATGATACACAGAAATTGCATCGGAGTTAAATAGAAGAGGCACAATGCCGACTTAAGTACAAGAAGACTGACTCTTCTTACTGACTATGTTTTGAACCATTCCTGTGACACTAGTTATAGATTCCGATGCTTCACTTCAGGTTTACTGTATCCCTTGGACATTCTTATTGACGATGAAACACAGAAATTGCATCGGAATTAAATACAAAACGCACAATGCCGACTTTTGTACAAGAAGACTGAATCTTCTTACTGACTATGTTTTGAACCATCCCTGTGACACTATTTATAGATTCCGATGTTTCACTCCAGGTTTACTGTATCCCTTGGACCTTCTTATTGACGATGAAACACAGAAATTGCATCGGAATTAAATACAAGAGGCACAATGCCGACCTAAGTACAAGAAGACTGCCTCTTCTTACTGACTATGTTTTGAACCTTTTCTCTGACACTAGTTATAGATACCGATGCTTCACTCCCGGTTTACTGTATCCCTTGGACCTTCTTATTGACGATGATACACAGAAATTGCATCGGAGTTAAATAGAAGAGGCACAATGCCGACTTAAGTACAAGAAGACTGACTCTTCTTACTGTCTATGTTTTGAACCATCCCTGTGGCACTAGTTGTAGATTCCGATGCTTCCCTCCAGGTGTACTGTGTCCCTCTGACGTTCTTATTGAAGATGAGACACAGAAATTCCGTCGGAATTAAATACAAAACGCACAATGCCGAATTAAGTACAAGAAAACTGACTCTTCTTACTGTCTATGTTTTGAACCATTCCTGTGACACTAGTTATAGATTCCGATGCTTCACTCTAGGTTTACAGTATCCCTTGGACCTTCGTATTGACGATGAAACACAGAAATTGCATCGGAATTAAATACAAAAGGCACAAAGCCGACTTAAGTACAAGAAGACTGACTCTTCTTACTGACTATGCTTTGAACCATTCCTGTGACACTAGTTATAGATTCCGATGCTTCACTCCAGGTTTACTATATCCCTTGGACCTTCTTATTGACGATGAAACACAGAAATTGCATCGGAGTTAAATAGAAAACGCACAATGCCGACTTAAGTACAAGAAGACTGACGCTTCCTACTGTCTATGCTTGACCATTCCTGTGACACTTGTTATAGATTCCGACGCTTCACTTCAGGTTTACTGCATCCCTCTGACCTTCTTATTGACGATGAAAGACAGAAATTGCATCGGAATTAAATACAAAAGGCACAATGCCGACTTAAGTACAAGAAGACTGACTCTTCTTATTGTCTATGTTTGAATAATTCCTGTGACACTAGATATAGGTTCCGATGCTTCACTTCAGGTTTACTGTATCCCTCTGACCCTCTTATTGACGATGAGACAGAGAAATTGCATCGGAATTAAATACAAAAGGCACAATGCCCGATTAAGTACAAGAAGACTGACTCTTCTTACTGCTGATGCTTTGAACCATTCCTGTGACACTACTTATAGATTCCGATGCTTCTCTCCAGGTTTACTGTATCCCTTGGACCTTCTTATTGACGATGAAACACAGAAATTGCATCGGAATTAAATACAAAATGCAGAATGCCGACTTAAGTACAAGAAGACTGACTCTTCTCACTGACTATGTTTTGAACCATTCCTGTGACACTAGTTATAGATTCCGATGCTTCACTTCAGATTTCCTGTATCCGTCTGACCTTCGTATTGACGATGAAACACAGAAATTGCATCGGAATTAAATACTAAAGGCACAATGCCGAATAAAGTACAAGAAGACTGTCTTTTCTAACTGTCGCAGTTTTGAACCATTCCTGTGACACTAGTTATAGATTCCGATGCTTCACTCCAGGTTTACTGTATCCCTTGTACCCTCTTAATGACGATGAAACACAGAAATTGCATCGGAATTAAATAAAAAATGCACAATTCCGACTTAAGTACAAGAAGACTGACTCTTCTTACTGTCTATGTTTGAACCACTCCTGTGACACTAGTTATAGATTCCGATGCTTCACTCCAGGTTTACTAAATCCCTTGGACCTTCTTATTGACGATGATACACAGAAATTGCATCGGAGTTAAATAGAAGAGGCACAATGCCGACTTAAGTACAAGAAGACTGACTCTTCTTACTGACTATGTTTTGAACCATTCCTGTGACACTAGTTATAGATTCCGATGCTTCACTTCAGGTTTACTGTATCCCTTGGACATTCGTATTGACGATGAAACACAGAAATTGCATCGGAATTAAATACAAAAAGCACAACGACGACTTAAGTACAAGAAGACTGACTCTTCTTACTGACTATGTTTTGAACCATTCCTGTGACACTAGTTATAGATTCCGATGTTAGAATTCAGATTTACTGTATTCCTCTGACCTTCTTATTGACGATTAGATACTGAAATTGCATCGGAATTAAATACTAAAGGTACAATGCCGAATTAAGTACAAGAAGACTGACTCTTCTTACTGTCGATGTTTTGAACCATTCCTGTGACAGTTGTTATAGATTCCGATGCTTCACTCCAGGTTTACTGTATCCCTTAGAGCTTCGTATTGACGATGTAACACAGAAATTGCATCGGAATTAAAAATGGCTCAATGCCGATTTAAGTACAAGAACACTGTCTCTTCCCACTGTCTATGCTTTGAACCATTCCTGTTACATTAGTTATAGATTCCGTTGCTTCACTTCAGGCTTACAGTATCCCTTGGACCTTCTTATTGACGATGAAACACATAAATTGCATGGGAATTAAATACAAAACGCACAATGCCGACTTTTGTACAAGAAGACTGACTCTTCTTACTGACAATGTTTTGAACCATCCCTGTGACACTAGTTATAGATTCCGATGTTTCACTCCAGGTTTACTGTATCCCTTGGACCTTCTTATTGACGATGAAACACAGAAATTGCATCGGAATTAAATACAAGCGGCACAATGCCGACCTAAGTACAAGAAGACTGACTCTTCTTACTGACTATGTTTTGAACCATTCCTGTGACACTAGTTATAGATTCCGATGCTTCACTTCAGGTTTACTGTATCCCTTGGACATTCTTATTGACGATGAAACACAGAAATTGCATCGGAATTAAATACAAAACGCACAATGCCGACTTTTGTACAAGAAGACTGAATCTTCTTACTGACTATGTTTTGAACCATCCCTGTGACACTATTTATAGATTCCGATGTTTCACTCCAGGTTTACTGTATCCCTTGGACCTTCTTATTGACGATGAAACACAGAAATTGCATCGGAATTAAATACAAGAGGCACAATGCCGACCTAAGTACAAGAAGACTGCCTCTTCTTACTGACTATGTTTTGAACCTTTTCTCTGACACTAGTTATAGATTCCGATGCTTCACTCCCGGTTTACTGTATCCCTTGGACCTTCTTATTGACGATGATACACAGAAATTGCATCGGAGTTAAATAGAAGAGGCACAATGCCGACTTAAGTACAAGAAGACTGACTCTTCTTACTGTCTATGTTTTGAACCATCCCTGTGGCACTAGTTGTAGATTCCGATGCTTCCCTCCAGGTGTACTGTGTCCCTCTGACGTTCTTATTGAAGATGAGACACAGAAATTCCGTCGGAATTAAATACAAAACGCACAATGCCGAATTAAGTACAAGAAAACTGACTCTTCTTACTGTCTATGTTTTGAACCATTCCTGTGACACTAGTTATAGATTCCGATGCTTCACTCTAGGTTTACAGTATCCCTTGGACCTTCGTATTGACGATGAAACACAGAAATTGCATCGGAATTAAATACAAAAGGCACAAAGCCGACTTAAGTACAAGAAGACTGACTCTTCTTACTGACTATGCTTTGAACCATTCCTGTGACACTAGTTATAGATTCCGATGCTTCACTCCAGGTTTACTATATCCCTTGGACCTTCTTATTGACGATGAAACACAGAAATTGCATCGGAGTTAAATAGAAAACGCACAATGCCGACTTAAGTACAAGAAGACTGACGCTTCCTACTGTCTATGCTTGACCATTCCTGTGACACTTGTTATAGATTCCGACGCTTCACTTCAGGTTTACTGCATCCCTCTGACCTTCTTATTGACGATGAAAGACAGAAATTGCATCGGAATTAAATACAAAAGGCACAATCCCGACTTAAGTACAAGAAGACTGACTCTTCTTATTGTCTATGTTTGAATAATTCCTGTGACACTAGATATAGGTTCCGATGCTTCACTTCAGGTTTACTGTATCCCTCTGACCCTCTTATTGACGATGAGACAGAGAAATTGCATCGGAATTAAATACAAAAGGCACAATGCCCGATTAAGTACAAGAAGACTGACTCTTCTTACTGCTGATGCTTTGAACCATTCCTGTGACACTACTTATAGATTCCGATGCTTCTCTCCAGGTTTACTGTATCCCTTGGACCTTCTTATTGACGATGAAACACAGAAATTGCATCGGAATTAAATACAAAATGCAGAATGCCGACTTAAGTACAAGAAGACTGACTCTTCTCACTGACTATGTTTTGAACCATTCCTGTGACACTAGTTATAGATTCCGATGCTTCACTTCAGATTTCCTGTATCCGTCTGACCTTCTTATTGACGATGAAACACAGAAATTGCATCGGAATTAAATACTAAAGGCACAATGCCGAATAAAGTACAAGAAGACTGTCTTTTCTAACTGTCGCAGTTTTGAACCATTCCTGTGACACTAGTTATAGATTCCGATGCTTCACTCCAGGTTTACTGTATCCCTTGTACCCTCTTAATGACGATGAAACACAGAAATTGCATCGGAATTAAATAAAAAATGCACAATTCCGACTTAAGTACAAGAAGACTGACTCTTCTTACTGTCTATGTTTGAACCACTCCTGTGACACTAGTTATAGATTCCGATGCTTCACTCCAGGTTTACTAAACCCCTTGGACCTTCTTATTGACGATGATACACAGAAATTGCATCGGAGTTAAATAGAAGAGGCACAATGCCGACTTAAGTACAAGAAGACTGACTCTTCTTACTGACTATGTTTTGAACCATTCCTGTGACACTAGTTATAGATTCCGATGCTTCACTTCAGGTTTACTGTATCCCTTGGACATTCGTATTGACGATGAAACACAGAAATTGCATCGGAATTAAATACAAAAAGCACAACGACGACTTAAGTACAAGAAGACTGACTCTTCTTACTGACTATGTTTTGAACCATTCCTGTGACACTAGTTATAGATTCCGATGTTAGAATTCAGATTTACTGTATTCCTCTGACCTTCTTATTGACGATTAGATACTGAAATTGCATCGGAATTAAATACTAAAGGTACAATGCCGAATTAAGTACAAGAAGACTGACTCTTCTTACTGTCGATGTTTTGAACCATTCCTGTGACAGTTGTTATAGATTCCGATGCTTCACTCCAGGTTTACTGTATCCCTTAGAGCTTCGTATTGACGATGTAACACAGAAATTGCATCGGAATTAAAAATGGCTCAATGCCGATTTAAGTACAAGAACACTGTCTCTTCCCACTGTCTATGCTTTGAACCATTCCTGTTACATTAGTTATAGATTCCGTTGCTTCACTTCAGGCTTACAGTATCCCTTGGACCTTCTTATTGACAATGAAACACATAAATTGCATGGGAATTAAATACAAAACGCACAATGCCGACTTTTGTACAAGAAGACTGACTCTTCTTACTGACAATGTTTTGAACCATCCCTGTGACACTAGTTATAGATTCCGATGTTTCACTCCAGGTTTACTGTATCCCTTGGACCTTCTTATTGACGATGAAACACAGAAATTGCATCGGAATTAAATACAAGCGGCACAATGCCGACCTAAGTACAAGAAGACTGACTCTTCTTACTGACTATGTTTTGAACCTTTTCTCTGACACTAGTTATAGATTCCGATGCTTCACTCCCGGTTTACTGTATCCCTTGGACCTTCTTATTGACGATGAAACACAAAAATAGCATCAAAACTAAATACAAAAGGCACAATGCCGACTTAAGTACAAGAAGACTGACTCTTCTTACTGTCTACGTTTTGAACCATTCCTGTGACACTAGTTATAAATTCCGATGCTTCACTCTAGGTATACTATATCCCTTGGACCTTCTTATTGACGATGATACACAGAAATTGCATCGGAGTTAAATAGATAGGCACAATGCGGACTTAAGTACAAGAAGACTGACTATTCCTACTGTCTATGTTTTGAACCATTCCTGTGACACTAGTTATAGATTCCGATGCTTCACTTCAGATTTACTGTATCCCTCTGACCTTCTTATTGACGATGAAACACAGAAATTGCATCGGAATTAAATACTAAAGGCACAATGCCGAATAATGTACAAGAAGACTGTCTCTTCTTACTGTCGATGTTTTGAACCATTTCTGTGACACTAGTTATAGATTCCAATACTTCACTCCAGGTTTACTGTATCCCTTGGACCTTCTTATTGACGATGAAACACAGAAATTGGATCGGAATTAAATAAAAAAGGCACAATGCCGACTTAGGTACAAGAAGACTGACTCTTCTTACTGTCTATGTTTTGAACCATTCCTGTGACACTAGTTATAGATTCCGATGCTTCACTCCAGGTTTACTATATCCCTTGGACCTTCTTATTGACGATGAAACACAGAAATTGCATCGGAAATAAATACAAAAGGCACAATGCCGACTTAAGTACAAGAAGACTGACTCTTCCCACTGTCTATGTTTTGAACCATTCCTGTTACACTAGTTATAGATTCCGTTGCTTCACTTATGGCTTACAGTATCCCTTGGACCTTTTTATTGACGATGAAACACAGAAATTGCATCGGAATTAAATACAAAACGCACAACGCCGACTTATGTACAAGAAGACTGACTCTTCTTACTGACTATGTTTTTAACCATCCCTGTGACACTAGTCATGGATTCCGATGCTTCACTCCAGGTTTACTGTATCCCTTGGACCTTCTTTATGACAATGAAACACAGAAATTGCATCGGAATTAAATACGAAACGCACAATGCCGACTTTAGTACAAGAAGACTGACTCTTCTTACTGACTATGTTTTGATTCATTCCTGTGACACTTGTTATAGATTCCGATGTTTCACAACTGGTTTACTGTATCCCTTGGGCCTTCTTATTGACGATGAAACACAGAAATTGCATTGGAATTAAATAAAAAAGGCACAATGCCGACTTAAGTACAAGAAGACTGACTCTTCTTACTGTCTATGTTTTGAACCATTCCTGTGACACTAGTTATAGATTCCGATGCTTCACTCCAGGTTTACTGTATCCCTTGGACCTTCTTATTGACGATGAAAAACAGAAATTGCATCGGAATTAAATAAAAAAGGCACAATGCCGACTTAAGTACAAGAAGACTGACTCTTCTTACTGTCTATGTTTTGAACCATTCCTGTGACACTAGTTATAGATTCCGATGCTTCACTCTAGGTTTACTATATCCCTTGGACCTTCTTATTGACGATGAAACACAGAAATTGGATCGGAGTTAAATAGAAAGGCACAATGCCGACTTAAGTACAAGAAGTCTGACTATTCCTACTGTCTATATTTTAAACCATACCTGTGACACTAGTTATAGATTCCGATGCTTCACTTCAGGTTTACTGCATCCCTCTGACCTTCTTACTGACGATGAAACACAGAAATTGCATCGGAATTAAATACAAAAGGCACAATGCCGACTTAAGTACAAGAAGACTGGCTTTTCTTACTGTCTATATTTTGAACCATTCCTGTGACACTAGTTATAGATTCCGATGCTTTACTTCAGGTTTACTGTATCCCTTGGACCTTCTTATTGACGATGAAACACAGAGATTGCATCGGAATTAAATACAAAAGGCACAATGCCGACTTAAGTACAAGAAGACTGACTCTTCTTACTGACTATGTTTTGAACCATTACTGTGACACTAGTAATAGACTCTGATGCTTCACTTCAGGATTACTGTATCCCTTGGACCTTCCTATTGAAGATGAAACACCGAAATTGCATCGGAACTAAATACAATAAGCACAATGCCGACTTAAGTACAAGAATACTGACTCTTCTTACTGTCTATGTTTTGAACCATCCCTGTGACACTAGTTATAAAATCCGATGCTTCACTCCAGGTTTACCGCATCCCTTGGATCTTCTTATTGACGATGAAACACAGTAATTGCATCGGAATTAAATAAAAGAGGCACAATGCTGACATAAGTACAAGAAGACTGACTCATCTTACTGCCTATGATTAGAACCATTCCTGTGACCCTAGTTATGGATTCCGATTCTTCACTTCAGATTTACTGTATCACTCTGACGTTTTTATTGACGATGAAACGCAGAAATTGCGTCGGAATTAAATACAAAAGGCACAATGCCGAATTAAGTACAAGAAGGCTGACTCTTCTTACTGTCTATGTTTTGAACCATTCCTGTGACACTAGTTATAGATTCCGATGCGTCACTCTAGGTTTACTGTATCCCTTGGATCTTCTTATTGACGATGAAACACAGAAATTGCATCGGAATTAAATAAAAAAGGCACAATGCTGACATAAGTACAAGAAGACTGACTCATCTTACTGCCTATGATTAGAACCATTCCTGTGACACCAGTTACAGATTCCGATGCTTCACTCCAGGTTTACAGTATCCCTTGGACCTTCTTATTGCCGATGAAACACAGAAATTGCATCGGAATTAAATACAAACAGCACAATGCCGACTTAAGTACAAGAAGACTGACTCTTCTTACTGACTATGTTTTGAACCATTCCTGTGACACTAGATGTAGATTCCGATGCTTCACTTCAGGTTTACTGTATCCCTCTGCCCTTCTTATTGACGATGAAACACAGAAATTGCAACGGAACTAAATACAAATGGCACAATGCCGACTTAAGTACAAGAAGACTGACTCTTCTACTGTCTATGTTTAGAACCATTCCTGTGACACTAGTTATAGATTTCGATGCTTCACTTCAGGATTACTGTATCCCTTGGACCTTCTTATTGATGATGAAACACAGATATTGCATCCGAATTAAAAACAAAAGTCACAATGCCCACTTAAGAACAAGAAGACTGACTCTTCTTACTGACTATGTTTTGAACCATTCCTGTAACACTAGTTACAGATTCCGATGCTTCACTTCACGTTTACTGGATCCCTTGGACCCACTTATTGACGATGAAACACAGAAATAGCATCGGAATAAAATACAAAAGGCACAATGCCGACTTAAGTACAAGAATACTGACTCTTCTTACTGACTATGCTTTGAACCATTCCAGTGACACTAGTTATAGATTCCGATGCTTCACTTCAGGTTTACTGTATCCCTGGGACCTTCTTATTGACGATGAAACACAGCAATTGCATCAGACTTAAATAGAAAAGGCACAATGCCGACTTAGGTACAAAAAGACTGACTCTTCTTACTGTCTATGTTTTGAACCATTCCTGTGACACTAGTTATAGATTCCGATGCTTCATTTCAGGTTTACTGTATCCCTCTCCCCTTCTTATTGACGATGAAACACAGAAATTGCAACGGAATTAAATACATATGGCACAATGAAGACTTAAGTACAAGAAGACTGACACTTCTTACTGTCTATGTTTTGAACCATT
Organism: Schistocerca piceifrons; assembly: GCF_021461385.2. NCBI lineage: Eukaryota > Metazoa > Arthropoda > Insecta > Orthoptera > Acrididae > Schistocerca > Schistocerca piceifrons. The sequence continues at coordinate 8,292,416 of NW_025727396.1, read as the reverse complement.
GCTGTGACACTAGTTATAGATTTCGATGCTTCACTTCAGGTTTTCTGTATCCCTTGGACCTTCTTATTGACGATGAAACACAGAAATTTCATCGGAATTAAATACAAAAGGCACAATGCAGACTTAAGAACAAGAAGACTGACTCTTCATACTGACTGTGTTTTGAATCGTTCCTGAGACACTAGTTATAGATTCCGATGCTTCACTTCAGGTTTACTGTATCCCACTGACCTTCTTATTGACGATGAAACACAGAAATTGCACCGGAATTAAATACAAAAGGCAAAGTGCCGAATTAAGTACAAGAAGACTGACTCTTTTTACTGTCTATGTTTTGCACCATTCCTGTGACACTAGTTACAGATACCGATGCATCACTCCAGGTTTACCGTATCCCTTGGACCTTCCTATTGACGATGAAACACAGAAATTGCAATGGAATTAAATACAGATAGCACAATGTCGACTTAAGTACAAGAAGACTGACTCTTCTTCTGTCTATGCTTTGAACCATTCCTGTGACACTAGTTATAGATTCCGATGAATCACTTCAGGTTACTGTATCCCTCTGCCCTTCTTATTGACGATGAAACACAGAAATTGCATCTGAATTAAATACAAGAGGCACAATGCCGACTTAAGTACAAGAAGACTGACTCTTCTTCTGTCTATGTTTTGAACCATTCCTGTGACACTGGTTATAGATTGCGATGCTTCACTTCAGGTTTACTGTATCCCTTGGACCTTCTTATTGACGATGAAACACAGAAATTGCGTCGGAATTAAATTCAAAAGGCACGAGCCCGACCTAAGTACAAGAACACTGACTCTTCTTACTGACTATGTTTTGAACGATTCCTGTGACACTAGTTATAGATTCTGATGCTTCACTTCAGGTTTACTGTATACCTTGGACCTTCTTATTGGCGATGAAACACAGACTTTGCATCGGAATTAAATACAAAAGGCATAATGCCGACTTAAGTACAACAAGACTGACTCATCTTACTGTCTATGCTTTGAACCATTCCTGTGACACTAGTTATAGATTCCGATGCTTCACTCCAGTTTTATTGTATCCCTTGGACCTTCATATTGACGATTAAACACAGAAATTGCATCGGAATTAAATACAATAGGCACAATGCCGACTTAAGTACAAGAAGACTGACTCTTCTTACTGACTATGTTTTGAACCATTCCAGTGACACTAGTTATAGATTCCGATGCTTCACATCAGGTTTACTGTATCCCTCTCCCCTTCTTTTGACGATGAAACACAGAAATTGCAACGGAATTAAATACAAATGGCACAATGCCGACTTAAGTACAAGAAGACTGACTCTTCTTCTGTCTATGCTCTGAACCATTCCTGTGACACAAGTTATAGATTTTGATGCTTCACTTCAGGTTTACTGTATCCCTTGGACCTTCTTATTGACGATGAAACACAGACATAGCAACGGAATTAAATACAAAAGGCACAATGCCGACTTAGGAACAAGAAGACTGACTCTTCACACTGACTATGTTTTGAACCATTCCTGTGACACTAGTTATAGATTCCGATGCCTCACTTCAGGTTTACTGTATCCCACTGACCTTCTTATTGACGATGAAACACGGAAATTGCATCGGAATTAAATCCAAAAGGCACAGTGCCTAATTAAGTACAACTAGACTGACTCATCTTACTGTCTATGTTTTGAACCATTCCTGTGACACTAGTTATAGATTCCGATGCTTCACTCCAGGTTTACTGTATCCCTTGGACCTTCATATTGACGATCAAACACAGAAATTGCATCGGAATTAAATACAAACGTCACAATGCCGACTTAAGTACAAGAAGACTGACTCTTCTTACTGACTATGTTTTGAACCGTTCCTGTGACACTAGTTATAGATTCCGATGCTTCACTTCAGGTTTACTGTATCCCTCTCACTTTCTTATTGACGATAAAACACAGAAATTACATCGGAATTAAATACAAAAGGCACAATGCCGACTTAAGTACAAGAAGACTGATTCTTCGTACTGTCTATGTTTTGAACCATTCCTGTGACACTAGTTATTGATTCCGATGCTTCACTTCAGATTTACTGTATCCCTCTGACGTACTTGTTGACGATGAAACACAGATATTGCTTTGGAATTAAATACAAAAGGCACAATGCCGAATTAAGTACAAGAAGACTGACTCTTCTTACTGTCTATGTTTGAACCATTCCTGTGACACTAGTTACAGATTCCGATGCATCACTCCAGGTTCACCGTATCCCTTGGACCTTCCTATTGACGATGAAACACAGAAATGGCATCGGAATTAAATACAAAAGGCACAATGCCAACTTAAGTACAAGAATACAGACTCTTCCTACTGTCTATGTTTTGAACCATTTCTCTGACACTAGTTATAGATTCCGATGCTTCACTTCAGGTTTACTGTATCCCTCTCCCCTTCTTTTGACGATGAAACACAGAAATTGCAACGGAAATAAATACAAATGGCACAATGCCGACTTAAGTACATGAAGACTGACTCTTCTTCTATCTATGTTTTGAACCATTCCTGTGACACTAGTTATAGATTCCGATGCTTCACTTCAGGTTTACTGTATCCCTCTGCCCTTCTTGTTGACGATGAAACACAGAAATTGCATCTGAATTAAATACAAGAGGCGCAATGCCGACTTAAATACAAGAAGACTGACTCCTCTTCTGTCTATGTTTGACCCATTCCTGTGACACTAGTTACAGATTCCGATGCTTCACTTCAGTTTTACTGTATCCCTTGGACCTTCTTATTGACGATGAAACACAGAAATAGCATCGGAACTAAATACAAAAGGCACAAGGCCGACCTAAGTGCAAGAAGACTGACTCTTCTTACTGACTAAGCTTTGACCGTTCCCTGTGACACAAGTTATAGATTCTGATGCTTCACTTCAGGTTTACTGTATCCCTCTGACCAACTTATTGACGATAAAACACAGAAATTACATCGGAATTAAATACAAAAGGCACAATACCGTCTTAAGTAGAAGAAGACTGGCTCTTCTTACTGTCTATGTTTTGAACCATTCCTGTGACACTAGTTATAGATTCCGATGCTTCACTTCAGATTTACTGTATCCCTCTGACGTTCTTATTGACGATGTAACACAGATATTGCTTTGGAATTAAATACAAAAGGCACAATGCCGAATTAAGTACAAGAAGACTGACTCTTCTTACTGTCTACGATTTGAACCATTCCTGTGACACTAGTTACACATTCAGATGCATCACTCCAGAAATTGCATCGGAATTAAATTCAAAAGGCACAATGCCGACTTAAGTACAGGAAGACTGGCTCTTCTTACTGACTATGCTTTGAACCATTCCTGTGACACTAGTTATAGATTCCGTTGCTTCACTTCAGGTTCACTGTATCGCTTGGACCTTCTTATTGACGATGAAACACAGAAATTGCATCGGAATTAAATAGAAAAGGCACAATGCCGACTATATACAAGAAGACTGACTCTTCCTACTGTCTATGATTTGAACCTTTCCTGTGACACTAGTTATAGATTCCGATGCTTCACTTCAGGTTTACGGTATCCCATGAACCTTCCTATTGACGATGAGACACAGAAATCGCATTGGAATTAAATAGAAAAAGCACAATGCCGACTTAAGTACAAGAAGACTGACTCTTCCTACTCTCTATGATTTGAACCATTCCTGTGACACTAGTTTTTTATTCCGATGCTTCACTTGAGGTTTACTGTATCCCTCGGACCTTCTTATGGACGATGAAACAGAGAAATTGCATCGGAATGAAATACAAAAGGCACAATGCCGACTTAAGTACAAGAAGACTGACTCTTCCATCTCTCTATGTTTTAAACCATTCCTGTGACACTAGTTATAGATTCCGATGCTTCACTTCAGTTTTACTGTACCCCTCTGACCTTCCTATTGACGATGAAACACAAAAATTGCATCGGAATTAAATAGAAAAAGGCACAATACCGACTTAACTACAAGAAGACTGACTCCTCTTACTGTCCATTTTTGAACCATTCCTGTGACACTAGTTATAGATTCCGATGCTTAACTTCAGGATTACTGTATCCCACTGACCTTCTTAGTGACGATGAAACACAGTAATTGCATTGGAAATAAATACAAAAGGCACAATGCCGACTTAAGTACAAGAAGACTGACTCTTCCTACTGTCTATGATTTGAACCATTCCTGTGATACTAGTTATTGATTCCGATGCTTCACTCCAGGTTTACAGTACACCTTGGACCTTCTTATTGACGATGAAACACAGAAATTGCATCGGAATTAAATACAAAAGCACAATGCCGACTTAAGTACAAGATGACGGATTCTTCTTACTGACTATGTTTTGAACCATTCCTGTGACACTAGATATAGATTTCGATGCTTCACTCCAGGTTCACTGTATCCCTTGGACCTTCTTATTGACGATGAAACACATAAATTGCATCGGAATTAAATAGAAAAGGCACAATGCCGACTTAAGTACAAGAAGACTGACTGTTCTTACTGATTATGTTTTGAACCATTCCTGTGACACTAGTTATAGATTCCGATGCTTCACTACAGGTTTACTGTATACCTTGGACCTTCTTATTGACGATGAAACACAGAAATTGCATAGGAATTAAATAGAAAAGGCACAATGCCCACTTAAGTACAAGAAGACTGACTCTTCCTCCTGTCTATATATGAACCATTCCTGTGACACTAGTTATAGATTCCGATGCTTCACTTCAGGTTTACTGTATCCCTCTGACCTTCTTATTGACGATGAAACACAGAAATTGCATCGGAATTAAATACAAAATGCACAATGCCGACTTAAGTACAACAAGACTGACTCTTTCCACTGTCTATGTTTTGAACCATTCCTGTTACACTAGTTATAGATTCCGATGCTTCACTTCAGGTTTACTGTATCCCTTGCACCTTCTTACTGGCGATGAAATACAGAAATTGCATCGTAATTAAATACAAAAGGCACAATGCCGACTTATGTACAAGAAGACTGACTCTTCTTACTGACTATGTTTTGAACCATTCCTGTGACACTAGTTATAGACTCTGACGCTTCACTTCAGGTTTACTGTATCCCTTGAGCCTTCTTATTGAAGATGAAACACTGAAATTGCATCGGAACTAAATACAAAAGGCACAATGCCGACTTAAGTAAAAGAATACTGACTCTTCTTAATGTCTACGTTTTGAACCATCCCTGTGACACCAGTTATAGATTCCGATGCTTCACTCCAGGTTTACTGTATCCCTTGGACGTTCTTATTGACGATGAAACACAGAAATTGCATCGGAATTAAATACAAAAGGCACAATGCCGACTTTAGTACAAGAAGACTGACTCTTCTTACTGACTATGTTTTGATTCATTCCTGTGACACTAGTTATAGATTCCGATGCTTCACTCCAGGTTTACTGTATCCCTTGGACCTTCTTATTGACGATGAAACATAGAAATTGCATCGGAATTAAATACAAAAATCACAATGCCGACTTTAGAACAAGAAGACTGACTCTTCTTACTGACTGTGTTTTGAACCATTCCTATGACACTTGTTATAGATTCCGATGCTTTACTTCAGATTTACTGTATCCCTCTGACGTTCTTATTGACGATGAAACACAGAAATTGCGTCGGAATGAAATACAAAAGGCACAATGCCGAATTAAGTACAAGAAGACTGACTCTTCTTACTGTCTATGTTTTGAACCATTCCTGTGACACTAGTTATAGATTCCGATGCTTCATTTCAGGTTTACTGTATCCCTCTCCCCTTCTTATTGACGATGAAACACATAAATTGCAACGAAATTAAATACATATGGCACAATGAAGACTTAAGTACAAGAAGACTGACACTTCTTACTGTCTATGTTTTGAACCATTGCTGTGACACTAGTTATAGATTTCGATGCTTCACTTCAGGTTTTCTGTATCCCTTGGACCTTCTTATTGACGATGAAACACAGAAATTGCATCGGAATTAAATACAAAAGGCACAATGCAGACTTAAGAACAAGAAGACTGACTCTTCATACTGACTGTGTTTTGAATCGTTCCTGAGACACTAGTTATAGATTCCGATGCTTCACTTCAGGTTTACTGTATCCCACTGACCTTCTTATTGACGATGAAACACAGAAATTGCACCGGAATTAAATACAAAAGGCAAAGTGCCGAATTAAGTACAAGAAGACTGACTCTTTTTACTGTCTATGTTTTGCACCATTCCTGTGACACTAGTTACTGATTCCGATGCATCACTCCAGGTTTACCGTATCCCTTGGACCTTCCTATTGACGATGAAACACAGAAATTGCAATGGAATTAAATACAGATGGCACAATGTCGACTTAAGTACAAGAAGACTGACTCTTCTTCTGTCTATGCTTTGAACCATTCCTGTGACACTAGTTATAGATTCCGATGAATCACTTCAGGTTACTGTATCCCTCTGCCCTTCTTATTGACGATGAAACACAGAAATTGCATCTGAATTAAATACAAGAGGCACAATGCCGACTTAAGTACAAGAAGACTGACTCTTCTTCTGTCTATGTTTTGAACCATTCCTGTGACACTGGTTATAGATTGCGATGCTTCACTTCAGGTTTACTGTATCCCTTGGACCTTCTTATTGACGATGAAACACAGAAATTGCATCGGAATTAAATACAAAAGGCACAATGCCGACTTTAGTACAAGAAGACTGACTCTTCTTACTGACTATGTTTTGATTCATTCCTGTGACACTAGTTATAGATTCCGATGCTTCACTCCAGGTTTACTGTATCCCTTGGACCTTCTTATTGACGTTGAAACATAGAAATTGCATCGGAATTAAATACAAAAATCACAATGCCGACTTTAGAACAAGAAGACTGACTCTTCTTACTGACTGTGTTTTGAACCATTCCTGTGACACTTGTTATAGATTCCGATGCTTCACTTCAGATTTACTGTATCCCTCTGACGTTCTTATTGACGATGAAACAGAAATTGCGTCGGAATGAAATACAAAAGGCACAATGACGAATTAAGTACAAGAAGACTGACTCTTCTTACTGTCTATGTTTTGAACCATTCCTGCCACACTAGTTACAGATTCCGATGCTAACCCTCTAGGTTTACTATATCACTTGGACCTTCTTATTGACGATGAAACACAGAAATTGCATCGGAATTAAATACGAAAGGCACAATGCCGACTTTAGTACAAGAAGACTGACTCTTCTTACTGACTGTGTTTTGAACCATTCCGGTGACACTAGTTATAGATTCCGATGCTTCACTTCAGATTTACTGTATCCCTCTGACGTTCGTATTGATGATGAACCACAGAAATTGCGTCGGAATTAAATACAAAAGGCACAATGCCAACTTTAGTACAAGAAGACTGACTCTTCTTACTGACTATGTTTGAACCATTCCTGTGACACTAGTTATAGATTCCGATGCATCACCTCAGGTTTACAGTATCACACTGACCTTCTTATTGACGATGAAACACAGAAATTGCATCGGAATTAAATACAAGAGGCGCAATGCAGACTTAAGTAAATGTAGACTGACTTTTCCTACTGTCTATGTGTTAACCATTACTGTGACCCTAGTTATAGATTCCGATGCTTGACATCAGATTTGCTGTATCCCTCTGACCTTCTTATTGACGATGAAACACAGAAATTGCATCAGAATTAAATACTAAAGGCACAATGCCGAATTAAGTACAAGAAGACAGACTCTTCTTACTGTCGATGTTTTGAACCATTCCTGTGCCGCTAGTTATGGATTCCGATGCTTCACTACAGGTTTACTGTATCCCTTGGACCTTCTTATTGACGATGAAACACAGAAATTGAATAGGAATTAAATAGAAAAGGCACAATACCGGCTTAAGTACAAGAAGACTGACTCTTCGTCCTGTCTATGCTTTGAACCATTCCTGTGACACTACTTATAGATTCCGATGCTTCACTTCAGGTTTACTGTATCCGCCTGACCTTCTTATTGACGATGAAACACAGAAATTGCATCGGAATGAAATACAAAAGTTACAATGCCGACTAAGTACAACAAGACTGACTCTTCCCACTGTCTATGTTTTGAATCTTTCCTGTTACACTAGTTATAGATTCCGATGCTTGACTTCAGGTTTACTGTATCCCTTGCACCTTCTTACTGGCGATGAAACACAGAAATTGCATCGGAATTAAATACAAAAGGCACAATGCCGACTTATGTACAAGAAGACAGACTCTTCTTACTGACTGTGTTTTGAACCATTCCGGTGAGACTAGTTATAGATTCCGATGCTTCACTTCAGATTTACTGTATCCCTCTGACGTTCGTATTGACGATGAAACACAGAAATTGCGTCGGAATTAAATACAAAAGGCACAATGCCAACTTTAGTACAAGAAGACTGACCCTTCTTACTGACTATGTTTTGAACCATTCCTGTGACTCAAGTTATAGACTCTGATGCTTCACTTCAGGTTTACTGTATCCCTTGGACCTTCTTATTGAAGATGAAACACTGAAATTGCATCGGGACTAAATACAAAAGGCACAATGCCGACGTAAGTAAAAGAATACTGACTCTTCTTACTGTCTATGTTTTGAACCATCCCTGTGACACTAGTTATAGATTCCGATGCTTCACTCCAGGTTTACTGTATCCCTTGGACCTTCTTATTGACGATGAAACACAGAAATTGCATCGGAATTAAATACAAAAGGCACAATGCCGACTTTAGTACAAGAAGACTGACTCCTCTTACTGTTTATGTTGTGATTCATTCCTGTGACACTAGTTATAGATTCCGATGCTTTACTCCCGGTTTACTGTATACCTTGGACCTTCTTATTGACGATTAAACACAGAAATTGCATCGGAATTAAATAAAAAAGGCACAATGCCGACATAAGTACAAGAAGACTGACTCATCTTACTGTCTACGATTTGTACCATTCCTGTGACACTAGTTACAGATTCCGATGCTTCACTTCAGGTTTACTGTATCCCTCTGCCCTTCTTGTTGACGATGAAACACAGAAATTGCATCTGAATTAAATACAAGAGGCGCAATGCCGACTTAAGTACAAGAAGACTGACTCCTCTTCTGTCTATGTTTGACCCATTCCTGTGACACTAGTTACAGATTCCGATGCTTCACTTCAGGTTTACTGTATCCCTTGGACCTTCTTATTGACGATGAAACACAGATATAGCATCGGAACTAAATACAAAAGGCACAAGGCCGACCTAAGTGCAAGAAGACTGACTCTTCTTACTGACTAAGTTTTGAACGTTCCCTGTGACACAAGTTATAGATTCTGATGCTTCACTTCAGGTTTACTGTATCCCTCTGACCAACTTATTGACGATAAAACACAGAAATTACATCGGAATTAAATACAAAAGGCACAATACCGTCTTAAGTAGAAGAAGACTGACTCTTCTTACTGTCTATGTTTTGAACCATTCCTGTGACACTAGTTATAGATTCCGAAGCTTCACTTCAGATTTACTGTATCCCTCTGACGTTCTTATTGACGATGTAACACAGATATTGCTTTGGAATTAAATACAAAAGGCACAATGCCGAATTAAGTACAAGAAGACTGACTCTTCTTACTGTCTATGATTTGAACTATTCCTGTGACACTAGTTACACATTCCGATGCATCACTCCAGAAATTGCATCGGAATAAAATACAAAAGGCACAATGCCGACTTAAGTACAGGAAGACTGGCTCTTCTTACTGACTATGCTTTGAACCATTCCTGTGACACTAGTTATAGATTCCGTTGCTTCACTTCAGGTTCACTGTATCGCTTGGACCTTCTTATTGACGATGAAACACAGAAATTGCATCGGAATTAAATAGAAAAGGCACAATGCCGACTATATACAAGAAGACTAACTCTTCCTACTGTCTATGATTTGAACCTTTCCTGTGACACTAGTTATAGATTCCGATGCTTCACTTCAGGTTAACTGTATCCCATGAACCTTCCTATTGACGATGAGACACAGAAATCGCATTGGAATTAAATAGAAAAAGCACAATGCCGACTTAAGTACAAGAAGACTGACTCTTCCCACTCTCTATGATTTGAACCATTCCTGTGACACTAGTTTTTTATTCCGATGCTTCACTTGAGGTTTACTGTATCCCTCGGACCTTCTTATGGACGATGAAACAGTGAAATTGCATCAGAATGAAATACAAAAGGCACAATGCCGACTTAAGTACAAGAAGACTGACTCTTCCATCTCTCTATGTTTTAAACTATTCCTGTGACACTAGTTATAGATTCCGATGCTTCACTTCAGTTTTACTGTACCCCTCTGACCTTCCTATTGACGATGAAACACAAAAATTGCATCGGAATTAAATAGAAAAGGCACAATACCGACTTAACTACAAGAAGACTGACTCCTCTTACTGTCCATTTTTGAACCATTCCTGTGACACTAGTTATAGATTCCGATGCTTAACTTCAGGATTACTGTATCCCACTGACCTTCTTAGTGACGATGAAACACAGTAATTGCTTTGGAAATAAATACAAAAGGCACAATGCCGACTTAAGTACAAGAAGACTGACTCTTCCTACTGTCTATATATGAACCATTCCTGTGACACTAGTTATAGATTCCGATGCTTCACTTCAGGTTTACTGTATCCCTTGCACCTTCTTACTGGCGATGAAACACAGAAATTGCATCGTAATTAAATACAAAATGCACAATGCCGACTTATGTACAAGAGGACTGACTCTTCTTATTGACTATGTTTTGAACCATTCCTGTGAGACTAGTTATAGACTCTGACGCTTCACTTCAGGTTTACTGTATCCCTTGGACCTTCTTATTGAAGATGAAACACTGAAATTGCATCGGAACTAAATACAAAAGGCACAATGCCGACTTATGTTAAAGAATACTGACTCTTCTTAATGTCTATGTTTTGAACCATCCCTGTGACACCAGTTATAGATTCCGATGCTTCACTCTAGGTTTACTGTATCCCTTGGACCTTCTTATTGACGATGAAACATAGAAATTGCATCGGAATTAAATACAAAAATCACAATGCCGACTTTAGAACAAGAAGACTGACTCTTCTTACTGACTGTGTTTTGAACCATTCCTATGACACTTGTTGTAGATTCCGATGCTTCACTTCAGATTTCCTGTATCCCTCTGACGTTCTTATTGACGATGAAACACAGACATTGCGTCGGAATGAAATACAAAAGGCACAATGCCGAATTAAGTACAAGAAGACTGACTCTTCTTACTGTCTATGTTTTGAACCATTCCTGCCACACTAGTTACAGATTCCGATGCTAACCCTCTAGGTTTACTGTATCACTTGGACCTTCTTATTGACGATTAAACACAGAAATTGCATCGGAATTAAATAAAAAAGGCACAATGCCGACATAAGAACAAGAGGACTGACTCAACTTACGGTCTCTGATTTGTACAATTCCTGTGACACTAGTTACAGATTCCGATGCTTCACTCCAGGTTTACTGTATCCCTTGGACCTTCTTATTGACGATGAAACACAGATATTGTATCGGAATTAAATACAAACGCCACAATGCCAACTTAAGTACAAGAAGAGTGACTCTTCTTACTGACTATGCTTTGAACCATTTATGTGACACTAGTTATAGATTCCGATGCTTCACTTCAGGTTCACTGTATCCCTTGGACCTTCTTATTGACGATGATACACAGCAATTGCATCGGAATTAAATAGAAAAGACACAATGCCGACTTAAGTGCAAGAAGACTGACTCTTCCTACTGTCTATGATTTGAACCATTCCTGTGTCACTAGTTAAAGATTCCAATGCTTCACTCCAGGTTTACTGTTCCCTTGGACCTTCTTATTGACGATGAAACACAGAAATTGCATCGGAATTAAATACAAAAGGCACAATGCCGACTTAAGTTCAAGAAGACTGACTCTTCTTATTGACTATGTTTTGAACCATTCCTGTGACACTAGTTATAGACTCTGATGCTTCACTTCAGGTTTACTGTATCCCTTGGACCATCTTATTGAAGATGAAACACAGAAATTGCATCGGAACTAAATACAAAAGGCACAATGCCGACTTAAGTAAAAGAATACTGACTATTCTTACTGTCTATGTTTCGAACCATCCCTGTGACACTAGTTATAGATTCCGATTTTTCACTCAAGGTTTACTGTATCCCTTGGACCTTCTTATTGACGATGAAATACAGAAATTGCATCGGAATTAAATACGAAAGGCACAATGCCGACTTTAGTACAAGAAGACTGACTCTTCTTACTGACTGTGTTTTGAACCATTCCGGTGACACTAGTTATAGATTCTGATGCTTCACTTCAGATTTACTGTATCCCTCTGACGTTCGTATTGACGATGAAACACAGAAATTGCGTCGGAATTAAATACAAAAGGCACAATGCCAACTTTAGTACAAGAAGACTGACTCTTATTACTAACTATGTTTTGAACCATTCCTGTGACACTAGTTATAGATTCCGATGCATCACTTCAGCTTTACTGTATCACTCTGACCTTCTTATGGACGATGAAACACAGAAATTGCATCGGAATTAAATACAAACGGCACAATGCCGACTTAAGTAAATGTAGACTGACTTTTCCTACTGTCTATGTGTTAACCATTACTGTGACCCTAGTTATAGATTCCGATATTTGACTTCAGTTTTGGTGTATCCCTCTGACCTTCTTATTGACGATGAAACACAGAAATTGCATCGGAATTAAATACTAAAGGCACAATGCTGAATTAAGTACAAGAAGACTGACTCTTCTTACTGTCGATGCTTTGAACCATTCCTGTGACGCTAGTTATGGATTCCGATGCTTCACTACAGGTTTACTGTATCCCTTGGACCTTCTTATTGACGATGAAACACAGAAATTGCATAGGAATTAAATAGAAAAGGCACAATACCGGCTTAAGTACAAGAAGACTGACTCTTCCTCCTGTCTATGCTTTGAACCATTCCTGTGACACTACTTATAGATTCCGATGCTTCACTTCAGGTTTACTGTATCCGTCTGACCTTCTTATTGACGATGAAACACAGAAATTGCATCGGAATTAAATACAAAAGGCACAATGCCGACTAAGTACAACAAGACTGACTCTTGCACTGTCTATGTTTTGAACCTTTCCTGTTACACTAGTTATAGATTCCGATGCTTGACTTCAGGTTTACTGTATCCCTTGCACCTTCTTACTGGCGATGAAACACAGAAAATGCATCGGAATTAAATACAAAAGGCACAATGCCGACATATGTACAAGAAGACTGACTCTTCTTACTGACTGTGTTTTGAACCATTCCGGTGACACTAGTTATAGATTCCGATGCTTCACTTCAGATTTACTGTATCCCTCTGACGTTCGTATTGACGATGAAACACAGAAATTGCGTCGGAATTAAATACAAAAGGCACAATGCCAACTTTAGTACAAGAAGACTGACTCTTCTTACTGAATATGTTTTGAACCATTCCTGTGACACAAGTTATAGACTCTGATGCTTCACTTCAGGTTTACTGTATCCCTTGGACCTTCTTATTGAAGATGAAACACTGAAATTGCATCGGGACCAAATACAAAAGGCACAATGCCGACGTAAGTAAAAGAATACTGACTCTTCTTACTGTCTATGTTTTGAACCATCCCTGTGACACTAGTTATAGATTCCGATGTTTCACTCCAGGTTTACTGTATCCCTTGGACCTTCTTATTGACGATGAAACACAGAAATTGCATCGGAATTAAATACAAAAGGCACAATGCCGACTTTAGTACAAGAAGACTGACTCTTCTTACTGTCTATGTTTTGAACCATTCATGTGACACTAGTTATTGTTTCCGATGCTTCACTTCAGATTTACTGTATCCCTCTGACGTTCGTATTGACGATGAAACACAGAAATTGCGTCGGAATTAAATACAAAAGGCACAATGCCGACTTATGTACAAGAAGACTGACTCTTCTTACTGACTGTGTTTTGAACCATTCCGGTGACACTAGTTATAGATTCCGATGCTTCACTTCAGATTTACTGTATCCCTCTGACGTTCGTATTGACGATGAAACACAGAAATTGCGTCGGAATTAAATACAAAAGGCACAATGCCAACTTTAGTACAAGAAGACTGACTCTTCTTACTGACTATGTTTGAACCATTCCTGTGACACTAGCTACAGACTCTGATGCTTCACTTCAGGTTTACTGTACCCCTTGGTCCTTCTTATTGAAGATGAAACACAGAAATTGCATCGGAATTAAATACAAACTTCACAATGCCGACTTAAGTACAAGAAGACTGACTCTTCTTACTGTCTATGTTTTGAACCATTCATGTGACACTAGTTATAGTTTCCGATGCTTCACTCCAGGTTTACTGTATCCCTTGGACCTTCTTATTGACGATGAAACACCGAGATTGCATCGGAATTAAATACAAAAGGCACAATGACGACTTAAGTACAAGAATACTGACTCTTCTTACTGACTATGTTTGAACCATTCATGTGACACTTGTTATAGATTCCGGTGTTTCACTTCAGTTTTACTGTATCCCTTGGACCTTCTTATTGACGATGAAACACAGAAATTGCATCGGAAATAAATACAAAAGGCACAATGCTGACTTAAGTACAAGAAGACTGACTCTTCTTACTGACTATGTTTTGAACTATTCCTGTGACACTAGTTATAGATTCCGATGCTTCACTCCAGGTTAACTGTATCCCTTGGACCTTCGTATTAACGATGAAACACAGAAATTGCATCGGAATTATATAAAAAAGGCACAATGCCGACTTAAGTACAAGAAGACTGACTCTTCTTACTGACTATGCTTTGAACCATTCCTGTGACACTAGTTATAGATTCAGATGCTTCACTTCAAAATTACTGTATCCCTCTGACGTTATTATTGACGATGAAACACAGAGATTGCGTCGGAATTAAATACAAAAGGCACAATGCTGAATTAAGTACAAGAAGACTGACTCTTCTTACTGTCTATGTTTTGAACCATTCCTGTGACACTAGTTATGGATTCCGATGCTTCACTCTAGGTTTACTGTATCCCTTGGACCTTCTTATTGCGATGAAACACAGATATTGTATCGGAATTAAATACAAACGGCACAATGCCGACTTAAGTACAAGAAGACTGACTCTTCTTACTAACAATGCTTTGAACCATTTATGTGACACTAGTTACAGATTCCGATGCTTCACTCCAGGTTTACTGTTCCCTTGGACCTTCTTATTAACGATGAAACACAGAAATTGCACCGGAATTAAATACAAAAGGCACAATGCCGACATTAGTACAAGAAGACTGACTCTTCTTACTGTCTATGTTTTGAACCTTTCATGTGACACTAGTTATACATTCCTATGCCTCACTTCAGGTTTACTGTATCCCTCTGACCTTCTTATTGACGATGAAACACTGAAAATGCATCGGAATTAATTACAAAATGCACAATGCCGAATTAAGTACAAGAAGACTGACTCTTCTTACTGTCTATGTTTTGAACCACTCCTGTGACACTAGTTATGGATTCCGATGCTTCACTTCAGGTTTACTGTATCCCTTGGACCTTCTTATTGACGATGAAACACAGAAATTGCATCGGAATTAAATGGAAAAGACACAGTGCCGACTTAAGGGCAGGAAGACTGACTCTTCCTACTGTCTATGTTTTGAACATTCCTGTGTCACTAGTCAAAGATTACGATGCTTCACTCCAGGTTTACTGTTCCCTTGGACCTTCTTATTAACGATGAAACACAGAAATTGCACCGGAATTAAATACAAAAGGCACAATGCCGACTTTAGTACAAGAAGACTGACTCTTCTTACTGTCTATGTTTTGAACCTTTCATGTGACACTAGTTATACATTCCTATGCTTCACTTCAGGTTTACTGTATCCCTCTGACCTTCTTATTGACGATGAAACACTGAAAATGCATCGGAATTAATTACAAAATGCACAATGCCGACTTTCGTACAAGAAGACTGACTCTTCTTACTGACTATGATTTGATTCTTTCCTGTGACACTAGTTACAGATTCCGATGCTTCACTCCAGGTTTACTGTATCCCTTGGACCCTCTTATTGACGATGAAACACAGAAATTGCATCGTAATTAAATACAAAAGGCACAATGTAGACTTTAGTACAAGAAGACTGACTCTTCTTACTGTCTGTGTTTTGAACCATTCCTATGACACTAGTTATAGATACCGATGCTTCACTTCAGATTTACTGTATCCCTCTGACGTTATTATTGACGATGAAACACAGAATTTGCGTCGGAATTAAATACAAAAGTCACAATGCCGAATTAAGTACAAGAAGACTGACTCTTCTTACTGACTATGCTTTGAACCATTTATGTAACACTAGTTATAGATTCCGATGCTTCACTCCAGGTTTACTGTTCCCTTGGACCTTCTTATTGACGATGAAACACAAAAATTGCATTGTAATTAAATACGAAAGGCACAATGCCGACTTACGTTCAAGAAGACTGTCTCTTCTTATTGACTATGTTTTGAACCATTCCTGTGACACTAGTTATAGATTCCGATGCCTCACTTCATGTTTACTGTATCCCTTGCACCTTCTTATTGACGATGAAACACAGCAATTGCATCGGAATTAAATAGAAAAGACACAATGCCGACTTAAGTGCAAGAAGACTGACTCTTCCTACTGTCTGTGTTTTGAACCATTCCTGTGACACTAGTTATAGATTCCGATGCTTCACTTCAGGTTTACTGTATCCCTTGCACCTTCTTATTGGCGATGAAACACAGAAATTGCATCGGAATTAAATACAAAAGATACAATGCCGACTTATGTACATGAAGACTGACTCTTCTTACTGACTATGTTTTGAACCATTCCTGTGACACTAGTTATAGATTCCGATGCTTCACTCTAGGTTTACTGTATCTCTTGGACCTTCTTATTGACGATGAAATACAGAAATTGCATCGGAATAAAATAAAAAAGGCACAATGCCGACATAAGTACAAGAGGACTGACTCATCTTACTGTCTATGATTTGAACCATTCCTGTGACACTATTTACAGATTCCGATGCTTCACTCCAGGTTTACTGTATCCCTTGGACCTTCTTATTGACAATGAAACACAGAAATTGTATCGGAATTAAATACAAACCGCACAATGCCGACTTAAGTACAAGAAGACTGACTCTTCTTACTGACTATGCTTTGAACCATTTATGTAACACTAGTTATAGATTCCGATGCTTCACTTCAGGTTAACTGTATCCCTTGGACCTTCTTATTGACGATGAAACACAGCAATTACATCGGAAGTAAATAGAAAAGACACAATGCCGACTTAAGTGCAAGAAGACTGACTCTTCCTACTGTCTATGTTTTGAACCATTCCTGTGTCACTAGATAAAGATTCCGATGCTTCACTCCAGGTTTACTGTTCCCTTGGACCTTCTTATTGACGATGAAATACAAAAATTGCATTGTAATTAAATACGAAAGGCACAATGCCGACTTACGTTCAAGAAGACTGTCTCTTCTTATTGACTATGTTTTGAACCATTCCTGTGACACTAGTTATAGATTCCGATGCCTCACTTCATGTTTACTGTATCCCTTGCACCTTCTTATTGACGATGAAACACACCAATTGCATCGGAATTAAACAGAAAAGACACAATGCCGACTTAAGTGCAAGAAGACTGACTCTTCCTACTGTCTATGCTTTGAACCATTCCTGTGTCACTAGATAAAGATTCCGATGCTTCACTACAGGTTTACTGTACCCCTTGGGCCATCTTATTGAAGATGAAACACAGAAATTGCATCGGAACTAAATACAAAAGGCACAATGCCGACTTCAGTACAAGAAGACTGACTCTTCTTACTGACTATGCTTTGATTCATTCCTGTGACACTAGTTATAGATTCCGACGCTTCACTCCAGGTTTACTGTATCCGTTGGACCTTCTTATTACGATGAAACATAAAAATTGCATCGGAATTAAATACAAAAGGCACACTGTCGACTTTAGTACAAGAAGACTAACTCTTCTTACTGACTGTGCTTTGAACCTTTCCTGTGACACTAGTAATAGATTCCGATGCTTCACTTCAGATTTACTGTATCCCTCTGACGTTCTTATTGACGACGAAACAAAGAAATTTCGTCGAAATTAAATACAAAAGGCACAATGCCGAATTAAGTACAAGAAGACTGACTCTTCTTACTGTCTATGTTTAGAACCATTCCTGTGACACTACTTGTAGATTCCGATGCTTCACTCTAGGTTTACTGTATCCCTTGGACCTTCTTATTGACGATGAAACACTGAAATTGTATCGGAATTAAATACAAACGGGACAATGCCGACTTAAGTACAAGAAGACTGACTCTTCTTACTGACTATGCTTTGAACCATTTATGGGACACTAGTTATAGATGCCGGTGCTTCACCTCAGGTTTACTGTATCCCTTGGACCTTCTAATTGACGATGAAACACAGAAATTGCATCGTAAAAAAAATACAAAAGGCACAATGCCGTCTTAAGTACAAGAAGACTGACTCTTCTTACGGACTTTAATTTGAAACATTCCTGTGACACTAATTATAGATTCTTATGCTTCACTCCAGGTATACTGTATCCCTTGCACCTTCTTATTGACGATGAAACACACAAGTTGCATCGGAATTAAATACAAAAGGCACAATGCCGTCTTAAGTACAAGAAGACTGACTCGTCTTACTGACTATGTTTTGAACCATTCCTGTGACACTAGTTATAGATTCCGATGCTTGACTTCAGATTTACTGTATCCCTCTGATCTTCTTATTGACGATGAAACACAGAAATTGCATCGGAATTAAATACTAAAGGCACAATGCCGAATTAAGTACAAGAAGACTGACTCTTCTTACTGTCGATGTTTTTGAACCATTCCTGTGACACTAGTTATAGATTCCGATGCCTCACTCCAGGTTTACTGTATCCCTTGGACCTTCGTATTGACGATGAAACACAGAAATTGCATCGGAATTAAATGGAAAAGGCACAATGCCGACTTAAGTACAAGTAGACTTACGCTACTTACTGACTATGTTTGAACCATTCCTGTCACACTAGTTATGGATTCCGATGCTTCACTTCAGGTTTACTGTATTACTTGGACCTTCTTATTGACGATGAAACACAGAAATTGCATCGGAATTAAGTACAAAAGGCACAACGCCGACTTATGTATAAGAAGACTGACGCTTCCTACTGACTATGTTTGAACCATTCCTGTGACACTAGCTATAGACACTGATGCTTCACTTCAGGTTTACTGTATCCCTTGGTCCTTCTCATTGAAGATGAAACACAGAAATTGCATTTGAATTAAATACAAAAGGCACAATGCGGACTTAAGTACAAGAATACTGACTCTTCTTACTGCCTATGTTTTGAACCATCCCTGTGACACTAGTTATAGATTCCGATGCTTCACTCCAGGTTTACTGTATCCCTTGGACGTTCTTATTGACGATGAAACACAGAAATTGCATCGGAATTAAATACAAAAGGCACAATGCCGACTTAAGTACAAGAATACTGACTCTTCTTACTATCTATGTTTTGAACCATCCCTGTGGCACTAGCTATAGGTTCCAATGCGTCACTCCAGGTTTACTGTATCCCTTGGACCTTCTTATTGACGATGAAACACTCAAATTGCATCGGAATTAAATACAAAATGCACAATGCCAACTTTAGTACAAGAAAACTGACTCTTCTTACTGACTATAATTTTATTCATTCCTGTGACACTAGTTATAGATTCCGATGCTTCACTCCAGGATTACTGTATCCCTTGGACCTTCTTATTGACGATGAAACACAGAAATTGCATCGGAATTAAATAAAAATGGCACAATAACGACTTCTGTACAATAAGACTGACTCTTCTTACTGACTATGTTTTGAAACATTCCTGTGACACTAGTTATAGATTCCGATGCTTCACTTCAGGTTTACTGTATCCCTCTGACCTTCTTATTGACGATGAAACACAGAAATTGCATCGGAATTAAATACAAAATGCACAATGCCGGATTAAGTACAAGAAAACTGACTCTTCTTACTGTCTATGTTATGAACCATTCATGTGACACTAGTTATAGATTCCGATGCTTCACTTCAGGTTTACTGTATCCCTCTGACCTTCTTATTGACGATGAAACACAGAAATTGCATCGGAATTAAATACGAAAGTCACAATGGCGACTTAAGTACTAGAAGACTGATTCTTCTTACTGACTATGATTTAAACCATTCATGTGACACTAGTTATAGATGCCGGTGCTTCATTTCAGGTTTACTGTATCGCTTGGACCTTCTTATTGACGATGATACACAGAAATTGCATCGTAAATAAATACAAAAGGCACAACGCAGTCTTAAGTACAAGAAGACTGACTCTTCTTACTGACTATGCTTTGAACCATTCCTGTGACACTAGTTATAGATTCCGATGCTTGACTTCAGATTTACTGTATCCCTCTGACCATCTTATTGACGATGAAACACAGAAATTGCATCATAATTACATACTAAAGGCACAATGCCGAATTAAGTACAAGAAGACTGTCTCTTCTTACTGTCGATGTATTTGAACCATTCCTGTGACACTAGTTATAGATTCCGATGCTTCACTCCAAGTTTACTGTATCCCTTGGACCTTCTTATTGACGATGAAATACAGAAATTGCATCGGAATTTAATAAAAAAGGCACAATGCCGACTTAAGTACAAGAAGACTGACGCTATTTACTGTCTATGTTTGAACCATTCCTGTGACACTAGTTATAGATTACGATGCTTCACTCCAGGTCTACTATATCCCTTGGACCTTCTTAATGACGATGAAACACAGAAATTGCATAGGAATTAAATAGAAAACGCGCAATGCCGACTTAAGTACAAGAAGGCTAACTCTTCCCACTGTCTATGTTTTGAACCATTACTGTTACACTAGTTATGGATTCCGATGCTTCACTGCAGGTTTACTGTATTACTTGGACCTGCTTATTGACGATGAAACACAGAAATTGCATCGGAATTAAATACAAAAGGCACAACGCCGACTTATGTATAAGAAGACTGACTCTCCTTACTGACTATGTTTGAGCCATTCCTGTGACACTAGCTATAGACTCTGATGTTTCACTTCAGGTTTACTGTATCCCTTGGTCCTTCTTATTGAAGATGATACACAGAAATTGCATCGGAATTAAATACAAATATCACAATGCCGACTTAAGTACAAGAATACTGACTCTTCTTACTGTCTATATTTTGAACCATCCCTGTGACACTAGTTATAGATTCCGATGCTTCACTCCAGGTTTACTGTATCCCTTGGACCTTCTTATTGACGATGAAACACAGGAATTGCATCGGAATTAAATAAAAAAGCACAATGCGGACATAAGTACAAGTGGACTGACTCATCTTACTGTCTATGATTTGAACCATTCCTGTGACACTAGTTACAGATTCCGATGCTTCACACCAGGTGTACTGTATCCGATGGACCTTCTTATTGACGATGAAACACAGAAATTGTATCGGAATTAAATACAAACGGCACAATGCCGACTTAAGTACAAGAAGACTGACTCTTCTTACTGACTATGCTTTGAACCATTTATGCGACACTAGTTATAGATTCTGATGCTCCACTTCTGGTTTACTGTATCCCTTGGACCTTCTTATTGACGATGGAACACAGCAATTGCATCGGAAATAAATAGAAAAGACACAATGCCGACTTAAGTTCAAGAAGACTGACTCTTCTTACTGACTATGTTTTGAACCATTCCTGTGACACTAGTTATAGATACCATTGCTTCACTTCAGGTTTACTGCAACCCTCTGACCTTCTTATTGACGATGAAACACAGAAATTGCATCGGAATTAAATACAAAAGGCACAATGGCGACTTAGGTACAAGAAGACTGATTCTTCTTACTGACTATAATTTGAACCATCCCTGTGACACTAGTTATAGATTCTGATGCTTCACACCAGGTTTACTGTATCCCTTGGACCTCCTTATTGACGATGAAACACTGAAATTGCATCGGAATTAAATACAAAAGGCACAATGGCGACTTACGTACAAGAAGACTGATTCTTCTTACTGACTATGATTTGAACCATTCATGTGACACTAGTTATAGATGCCGGTGCTTCACTTCAGGTTTACTGTATCCCTTGGAAATTCTTATTGACGGTGAAACACAGAAATTGCATCGGAATTAAATACGAAAGTCGCAATGCCGACTTAAGTACAAGAAGACTGACTCTTCCCACAGTCTATGTTTGAACCATTTCTGTTACACTAGTTATGAATTCCGATGCTTCACTTCAGGTTTACTGTATTACTTGGACCTTCTTATTGACGATGAAACACAGAAATTGCATCGGAATTAAATAACAAATTCACAACGCCGCCTTATGTATAAGAAGACTGACTCTTCTTACTGACGATGGTTGAGCCATTCCTGTGACTCTAGCTATAGACTCTGATGCTTCACTTCAGGTTTACTGTATCCCTTGGTCCTTCGTATTGAAGATGAAACACAGAAATTGCATCGGAATTAAATACAAAAGGCACAATGCCGACTTAAGTACAAGAATACTGACGCTTCTCACTGTCTTTGTTTTGAACCATTTATGTGGCACTAGTTATAGGTTCCGATTCTTCACTCCAGGTTTACTGTATCTCTTGCACCTTCTCATTGACGATGAATCACTGAAATTGCATCGGAATTAAATACAAAATGCACAATGCCAACTTTAGTACAAGAAAACTGACTCTTCTTACTGACCATGATTTGATTCATTCCTGCGACACTAGTTATAGATTCCGATGCTTCACTCCAGGTTTACTGTATCCCTTGGACCTTCTTATTGACGAAGAAACACAGAAATTGCATCGGAATTAAATAAAAATGGCACAATGCCGACTTCTGTACAAGAAAACTGACTCTTCTAACTGTCTATGTTATGAACCATTCATGTGACACTAGTTATAGATTCCGATGCTTCACTTCAGGTTTACTGTACCCCTCTGACCTTCTTATTGACGATGAAACACAGAAATTGCATCGGAACTAAATACGAAAGTCACAATGCCGACTTAAGTAGAAGAAGACTGACTCTTCCCACTGTCTATGTCTTGAACCATTCCTGTTACAGTAGTTATGGATTCCGATGCTTCACTTCAGGTTTACAGTATTACTTGGACCTTCTTATTGACGATGAAACGCAGAAATTGCATCGTAATTAAATACAAAAGGCACAACGCTGACTTATGTATAAGAAGACTGACTCTTCTTACCGACTATGTTTGAACCATTCCTGTGACACTAGCTATAGACCCTGATGCTTCACTTCAGGTTTACTGTATCCCTTGGTCCTTCTTATTGAAGATGAAACACAGAAATTGCATCGGAATTAAGTACAAAAGGCACAATGCCGACTTAAGTACAAGAATACTAACTGTTCTTACTGTCTGTGTTTTGAACCATCCCTGTGACACTAGTTATAGAATCCGATGCTTCACTCCAGGTTTACTGTATCCCTTGGACCTTCTTATTGACGATGAAACACTGAAATTGCATCGGAATTAAATTCAAAAGGCACAATGGCGACTTAAGTACTAGAAGACTGATTCTTCTTACTGACTATGATTTGAACCATTCATGTGACACTAGTTATAGATGCCGGTGCTTCATTTCAGGTTTACTGTATCCCTTGGACCTTCGTATTGACGATGATACACAGAAATTGCATCGTAAATAAATACAAAAGGCACAATGCAGTCTTAAGTACAAGAAGACTGACTCTTCTTATTGACTATGTTTTGAACCATTCCTGTGACACTAGTTATAGATTCCGACGCTTGACTTCAGATTTACTGTATCCCTCTGACCATCTTATTGACGACGAAACACAGAAATTGCATCATAATTACATACTAAAGGCACAATGCCGAATTAAGTACAAGAAGACTGCCTCTTCTTACTGTCGATGTATTTGAGTCATTCCTGTGACACTAGCTATAGACTCAGATGCTTCACTTCAGGTTTACTGTATCACTTGGTCCTTCTTATTGAAGATGATACACAGAAATTGCATCGGAATTAAATACAAATATCACAATGCCGACTTAAGTACAAGAATACTGACTCTTCTTACTGTCTATGTTTGAACCATCCCTGTGACACTAGTTATAGATTCCGATGCTTCACTCCAGGGTTACTGTATCAATTGGACCTTCTTATTGACGATGAAACACAGAAATTGCATCGTAATTAAATAAAAAAGCACAATGCCGACATAAGTACAAGTGGACTGACTCATCTTACTGTCTATGATTTGAACCATTCCTGTGACACTAGTTACAGATTCCGATGCTTCACTCCAGGTGTACTGTATCCGTTGGACCTTCTTATTGACGATGAAACACAGAAATTGTATCGGAATTAAATACAAACGGTACAATGCCGACTTAAGTACAAGAAGACTGACTCTTCTTACTGACTATGCTTTGAACCATTTATGCGACACTAGTTACAGATTCTGATGCTTCACTTCAGGTTTACTGTATCCCTTGGACATTCTTATTGACGATGAAACACAGGAATTGCATCGGAAATAAATAGAAAAGACACAATGCCGACATAAGTTCAAGAAGACTGACTCTTCCTACTGTCTATGTTTTGAACCATTCCTGTGTCACTAGTTAAAAATGCCGATGCTTCACTCCAGGTTTAATGTATCCCTTGGACCTTCTTATAGACGATGAGACACAGAAATTGCATCGGAATTAAATACGAAAGGCACAATGCCGACTTAAGTTCAAGAAGACTGACTCTTCTTACTGACTATGTTTTGAACCATTCCTGTGACACTAGTTATAGATACCGATGCTTCACTTCAGGTTTACTGTAACTCTCTGACCGTCTTATTGACGATGAAACACAGAAATTGCATCGGAATTAAATACAAAAGGCAGAATGGCGACTTAAGTACAAGAAGACTGATTCTTCTTACTGACTATGATTTGAACTATTCATGTGACACTTGTTATAGATGCCGGTGCTTCACTTCAGGTTTACTGTATCCCTTGGACCTTCTTATTGACGATGAAACACAGAAATTGCATCGTAAATAAATACAAAAAGGACAATGCCGGCTTAAGTACAAGAAGACTGACTCTTCTTGCTGACTTTGTTTTGAACCATTCCTGTGACACTAGTTATAGATTCCGATGCATCACTTCAGGTTTACTGTATCCCTCTGACCTTCTTATTGACGATGAAACTCAGAAATTGCATCGGAATTAAATACTAAAAGCACAATGCCGAATTAAGTACAAGAGTACTGACTCTTCTTACTGTCTATGTTTTGAGCATCCCTGTGACACTAGTTATAGATTCCGATGCTTCACTCCAGGTTTACTGTATCCCTTGGACCTTCTTATTGACGATGAAACACTGGAATTGCATCGGAATTAAATACAAAATGCACAATGCCGACTTTAGTCCAAGAAGACTGACTCTTGTTACTGACTATGATTTGATTCATTCCTGTGACACTAGTTATAGATTCCGATGCTTCACTCCAGGTTTACTGTATCCCTTGGACCTTCTTATTGACGAAGAAACACAGAAATTGCATCGGAATTAAATAAGAATGGCACAATGCCGACTTCTGTACAAGAAGACTGACTCTTCTTACTAAATATGTTTTGAAACATTCCTGTGACACTAGTTATAGATTCCGACGCATCACTTCAGGTTTACTGTATCCCTCTGACCTCCTTATTGACGATGAAGCACAGAAATTCCATCGGAATTAAATACAAAATGCACAATGCCGGATTAAGTACAAGAAAACTGACTCTTCTTACTGTCTATGTTATGAACCATTCATTTGACACTAGTTATGGATTCCGATGCTTCACTTCAGGTTTACTGTACCCCTCTGACCTTCTTATGACGATGAAACACAGAAATTGCATCGGAACTAAATACGAAAGTCACAATGCCGACTTAAGTAGAAGAAGACTGACTCTTCCCACTGTCTATGTCTTGAACCATTCCTGTTACAGTAGTTATGGATTCCGATGCTTCACTTCAGGTTTACAGTATTACTTGGACCTTCTTATTGACGATGAAACGCAGAAATTGCATCGTAATTAAATACAAAAGGCACAACGCTGACTTATGTATAAGAAGACTGACTCTTCTTACCGATTTTGTTTGAACCATTCCTGTGACACTAGCTATAGACCCTGATGCTTCACTTCAGGTTTACTGTATCCCTTGGTCCTTCTTATTGAAGATGAAACACAGAAATTGCATCGGAATTAAGTACAAAAGGCACAATGCCGACTTAAGTACAAGAATACTAACTGTTCTTACTGTCTGTGTTTTGAACCATCCCTGTGACACTAGTTATAGAATCCGATGCTTCACTCCAGGTTTACTGTATCCCTTGGACCTTCTTATTGACGATGAAACACTGAAATTGCATCGGAATTAAATTCAAAAGGCACAATGGCGACTTAAGTACTAGAAGACTGATTCTTCTTACTGACTATGATTTGAACCATTCATGTGACACTAGTTATAGATGCCGGTGCTTCATTTCAGGTTTACTGTATCCCTTGGACCTTCTTATTGACGATGATACACAGAAATTGCATCGTAAATAAATACAAAAGGCACAATGCAGTCTTAAGTACAAGAAGACTGACTCTTCTTATTGACTATGTTTTGAACCATTCCTGTGACACTAGTTATAGATTCCGATGCTTGACTTCAGATTTACTGTATCCCTCTGACCATCTTATTGACGACGAAACACAGAAATTGCATCATAATTACATACTAAAGGCACAATGCCGAATTAAGTACAAGAAGACTGCCTCTTCTTACTGTCGATGTATTTGAGTCATTCCTGTGACACTAGCTATAGACTCTGATGCTTCACTTCAGGTTTACTGTATCCCTTGGTCCTTCTTATTGAAGATGATACACAGAAATTGCATCGGAATTAAATACAAATATCACAATGCCGACTTAAGTACAAGAATACTGACTCTTCTTACTGTCTATGTTTGAACCATCCCTGTGACACTAGTTATAGATTCCGATGCTCCACTCCAGGGTTACTGTATCCCTTGGACCTTCTTATTGACGATGAAACACAGAAATTGCATCGTAATTAAATAAAAAAGCACAATGCCGACATAAGTACAAGTGGACTGACTCATCTTACTGTCTATGATTTGAACCATTCCTGTGACACTAGTTACAGATTCCGATGCTTCACTCCAGGTGTACTGTATCCGTTGGACCTTCTTATTGACGATGAAACATAGAAATTGTATCGGAATTAAATACAAACGGTACAATGCCGACTTAAGTACAAGAAGACTGACTCTTCTTACTGACTATGCTTTGAACCATTTATGCGACACTAGTTACAGATTCCGATGCTTCACTTCAGGTTTACTGTATCCCTTGGACCTTCTTATTGACGATGAAACACAGGAATTGCATCGGAAATAAATAGAAAAGACACAATGCCGACATAAGTTCAAGAAGACTGACTCTTCCTACTGTCTATGTTTTGAACCATTCCTGTGTCACTAGTTAAAAATTCCGATGCTTCACTCCAGGTTTAATGTATCCCTTGGACCTTCTTATAGACGATGAGACACAGAAATTGCATCGGAATTAAATACGAAAGGCACAATGCCGACTTAAGTTCAAGAAGACTGACTCTTCTTACTGACTATGTTTTGAACCATTCCTGTGACACTAGTTATAGATACCGATGCTTCACTTCAGGTTTACTGTAACTCTCTGACCGTCTTATTGACGATGAAACACAGAAATTGCATCGGAATTAAATACAAAAGGCACAATGGCGACTTAAGTACAAGAAGACTGATTCTTCTTACTGACTATGATTTGAACTATTCATGTGACACTTGTTATAGATGCCGGTGCTTCACTTCAGGTTTACTGTATTCCTTGGACCTTCTTATTGACGATGAAACACAGAAATTGCATCGTAAATAAATACAAAAAGGACAATGCCGGCTTAAGTACAAGAAGACTGACTCTTCTTGCTGACTTTGTTTTGAACCATTCCTGTGACACTAGTTATAGATTCCGTTGCTTGACTTCAGATTTACTGTATCCCTCTGACCTTCTTATTGACGATGAAACTCAGAAATTGCATAGGAATTAAATACTAAAAGCACAATGCCGAATTAAGTACAAGGGTACTGACTCTTCTTACTGTCTATGTTTTGAGCATCCCTGTGACACTAGTTATAGATTCCGATGCTTCACTCCAGGTTTACTGTATCCCTTGGACCTTCTTATTGACGATGAAACACTGGAATTGCATCGGAATTAAATACAAAATGCACAATGCCGACTTTAGTCCAAGAAGACTGACTCTTGTTACTGACTATGATTTGATTCATTCCTGTGACACTAGTTATAGATTCCGATGCTTCACTCCAGGCTTATGTATCCCTTGGTCCTTCTTATTGACGATGAAACACAGAAATCGCATCGGAATTAAATACAAATTTCACAATGCCGACTTCTGTACAAGAAGACTGACTCTCCTTACTGACTATGTTCTGAAACATTCCTGTGCCACTAGTTATAGATTCCGATGCTTCACTTCAGGTTTACTGTATCCCTCTGACCTTCTTATTGACGATGAAGCACAGAAATTGCATCGGAATTAAATACAAAATGCACAATGCCGGATTAAGTACAAGAAAACTGACTCTTCTTACTGTCTATGTTATGAACCATTCATGTGACACTAGTTATAGATTCCGATGCTTCACTTCAGGTTTACTGTACTCCTCTGACCTTCTTATTGACGATGAAACACAGAAATTGCATCGGAATTAAATACGAAAGTCACAATGCCGACTTAAGTAGAAGAAGACTGACTCTTCCCACTGTCTATGCCTTGAACCATTCCTGTTACAGTAGTTATGGATTCCGATGCTTCACTTCAGGTTTACAGTATTACTTGGACCTTCTTATTGACGATGAAACGCAGAAATTGCATCGTAATTGAATACAAAAGGCACAACGCCGACATATGTATAAGAAGACTAACTCTTCTTACCGACTATGTTTGATCCATTCCTGTGACACTAGCTATAGACTCTGATGCTTCACTTCAGGTTTACTGTATCCCTTGGTCCTTCTTATTGAAGATGAAACACAGAAATTGCATCGGAATTAAGTACAAAAGGCACAATGCCGACTTAAGTACAAGAATACTAACTGTTCTTAATGTCTGTGTTTTAAACCATCCCTGTGACACTAGTTATAGAATCCGATGCTTCACTCCAGGTTTACTGTATCCCTTGGACCTTCTTATTGACGATGAAACACTGAAATTGCATCGGAATTAAATGCAAAAGGCACAATGGCGACTTAAGTACTAGAAGACTGATTCTTCTTACTGACTATGATTTGAACCATTCCTGTGACACTAGTTACAGATTCCGATGCTTCACTCCAGGTGTACTGTATCCGTTGGACCTTCTTATTGACGATGAAACACAGAAATTGTATCGGAATTAAATACAAACGGCACAATGCCGACTTAAGTACAAGAAGACTGACTCTTCTTACTGACTATGCTTTGAACCATTTATGCGACACTAGTTATAGATTCCGATGCTTCACTTCAGGTTTACTGTATCCCTTGGACCTTCTTATTGACGATGAAACACAGCAATTGCATCGGAAATAAATAGAAAAGACACAATGCCGACTTAAGTTCAAGAAGACTGACTCTTCCTAATGTCTATGTTTTGAACCATTCCTGTGTCACTAGTTAAAAATTCCGATGCTTCACTCCAGGTTTAATGTATCCCTTGAACCTTCTTATAGACGATGAGACACAGAAATTGCATCGGAATTAAATGCAAAAGGCACAATGCCGACTTAAGTTCAAGAAGACTGACTCTTGTTACTGACTATGTTTTGAACCATTCTTGTGACACTAGTTATAGATACCGATGCTTCACTTCAGATTTACTGTATCCCTCTGACCATCTTATTGACGACGAAACACAGAAATTGCATCATAATTACATACTAAAGGCACAATGCCGAATTAAGTACAAGAAGACTGCCTCTTCTTACTGTCGATGTATTTGAGTCATTCCTGTGACACTAGCTATAGACTCTGATGTTTCACTTCAGGTTTACTGTATCCCTTGGTCCTTCTTATTGAAGATGATACACAGAAATTGCATCGGAATTAAATACAAATATCACAATGCCGACTTAAGTACAAGAATACTGACTCTTCTTACTGTCTATGTTTGAACCATCCCTGTGACACTAGTTATAGATTCCGATGCTCCACTCCAGGGTTACTGTATCCCTTGGACCTTCTTATTGACGATGAAACACAGAAATTGCATCGTAATTAAATAAAAAAGCACAATGCCGACATAAGTACAAGTGGACTGACTCATCTTACTGTCTATGATTTGAACCATTCCTGTGACACTAGTTACAGATTCCGATGCTTCACTCCAGGTGTACTGTATCCGTTGGACCTTCTTATTGACGATGAAACATAGAAATTGTATCGGAATTAAATACAAACGGTACAATGCCGACTTAAGTACAAGAAGACTGACTCTTCTTACTGACTATGCTTTGAACCATTTATGCGACACTAGTTACAGATTCCGATGCTTCACTTCAGGTTTACTGTATCCCTTGGACCTTCTTATTGACGATGAAACACAGGAATTGCATCGGAAATAAATAGAAAAGACACAATGCCGACATAAGTTCAAGAAGACTGACTCTTCCTACTGTCTATGTTTTGAACCATTCCTGTGTCACTAGTTAAAAATTCCGATGCTTCACTTCAGGTTTACTGTATCCCTTGGTCCTTCTTATTGAAGATGATACACAGAAATTGCATCGGAATTAAATACAAATATCACAATGCCGACTTAAGTACAAGAAGACTGATTCTTCTTACTGACTATGATTTGAACTATTCATGTGACACTTGTTATAGATGCCGGTGCTTCACTTCAGGTTTACTGTATCCCTTGGACCTTCTTATTGACGATGAAACACAGAAATTGCATCGTAAATAAATACAAAAAGGACAATGCCGGCTTAAGTACAAGAAGACTGACTCTTCTTGCTGACTTTGTTTTGAACCATTCCTGTGACACTAGTTATAGATTCCGATGCATCACTTCAGGTTTACTGTATCCCTCTGACCTTCTTATTGACGATGAAACTCAGAAATTGCATCGGAATTAAATACTAAAAGCACAATGCCGAATTAAGTACAAGAGTACTGACTCTTCTTACTGTCTATGTTTTGAGCATCCCTGTGACACTAGTTATAGATTCCGATGCTTCACTCCAGGTTTACTGTATCCCTTGGACCTTCTTATTGACGATGAAACACTGGAATTGCATCGGAATTAAATACAAAATGCACAATGCCGACTTTAGTCCAAGAAGACTGACTCTTGTTACTGACTATGATTTGATTCATTCCTGTGACACTAGTTATAGATTCCGATGCTTCACTCCAGGTTTACTGTATCCCTTGGACCTTCTTATTGACGAAGAAACACAGAAATTGCATCGGAATTGAATAAGAATGGCACAATGCCGACTTCTGTACAAGAAGACTGACTCTTCTTACTAAATATGTTTTGAAACATTCCTGTGACACTAGTTATAGATTCCGACGCATCACTTCAGGTTTACTGTATCCCTCTGACCTCCTTATTGACGATGAAGCACAGAAATTCCATCGGAATTAAATACAAAATGCACAATGCCGGATTAAGTACAAGAAAACTGACTCTTCTTACTGTCTATGTTATGAACCATTCATTTGACACTAGTTATGGATTCCGATGCTTCACTTCAGGTTTACTGTACCCCTCTGACCTTCTTATGACGATGAAACACAGAAATTGCATCGGAACTAAATACGAAAGTCACAATGCCGACTTAAGTAGAAGAAGACTGACTCTTCCCACTGTCTATGTCTTGAACCATTCCTGTTACAGTAGTTATGGATTCCGATGCTTCACTTCAGGTTTACAGTATTACTTGGACCTTCTTATTGACGATGAAACGCAGAAATTGCATCGTAATTAAATACAAAAGGCACAACGCTGACTTATGTATAAGAAGACTGACTCTTCTTACCGATTTTGTTTGAACCATTCCTGTGACACTAGCTATAGACCCTGATGCTTCACTTCAGGTTTACTGTATCCCTTGGTCCTTCTTATTGAAGATGAAACACAGAAATTGCATCGGAATTAAGTACAAAAGGCACAATGCCGACTTAAGTACAAGAATACTAACTGTTCTTACTGTCTGTGTTTTGAACCATCCCTGTGACACTAGTTATAGAATCCGATGCTTCACTCCAGGTTTACTGTATCCCTTGGACCTTCTTATTGACGATGAAACACTGAAATTGCATCGGAATTAAATTCAAAAGGCACAATGGCGGCTTAAGTACTAGAAGACTGATTCTTCTTACTGACTATGATTTGAACCATTCATGTGACACTAGTTATAGATGCCGGTGCTTCATTTCAGGTTTACTGTATCCCTTGGACCTTCTTATTGACGATGATACACAGAAATTGCATCGTAAATAAATACAAAAGGCACAATGCAGTCTTAAGTACAAGAAGACTGACTCTTCTTATTGACTATGTTTTGAACCATTCCTGTGACACTAGTTATAGATTCCGATGCTTGACTTCAGATTTACTGTATCCCTCTGACCATCTTATTGACGACGAAACACAGAAATTGCATCATAATTACATACTAAAGGCACAATGCCGAATTAAGTACAAGAAGACTGCCTCTTCTTACTGTCGATGTATTTGAGTCATTCCTGTGACACTAGCTATAGACTCTGATGCTTCACTTCAGGTTTACTGTATCCCTTGGTCCTTCTTATTGAAGATGATACACAGAAATTGCATCGGAATTAAATACAAATATCACAATGCCGACTTAAGTACAAGAATACTGGCTCTTCTTACTGTCTATGTTTGAACCATCCCTGTGACACTAGTTATAGATTCCGATGCTCCACTCCAGGGTTACTGTATCCCTTGGACCTTCTTATTGACGATGAAACACAGAAATTGCATCGTAATTAAATAAAAAAGCACAATGCCGACATAAGTACAAGTGGACTGACTCATCTTACTGTCTATGATTTGAACCATTCCTGTGACACTAGTTACAGATTCCGATGCTTCACTCCAGGTGTACTGTATCCGTTGGACCTTCTTATTGACGATGAAACATAGAAATTGTATCGGAATTAAATACAAACGGTACAATGCCGACTTAAGTACAAGAAGACTGACTCTTCTTACTGACTATGCTTTGAACCATTTATGCGACACTAGTTACAGATTCCGATGCTTCACTTCAGGTTTACTGTATCCCTTGGACCTTCTTATTGACGATGAAACACAGGAATTGCATCGGAAATAAATAGAAAAGACACAATGCCGACATAAGTTCAAGAAGACTGACTCTTCCTACTGTCTATGTTTTGAACCATTCCTGTGTCACTAGTTAAAAATTCCGATGCTTCACTCCAGGTTTAATGTATCCCTTGGACCTTCTTATAGACGATGAGACACAGAAATTGCATCGGAATTAAATACGAAAGGCACAATGCCAACTTAAGTTCAAGAAGACTGACTCTTCTTACTGACTATGTTTTGAACCATTCCTGTGACACTAGTTATAGATACCGATGCTTCACTTCAGGTTTACTGTAACTCTCTGACCGTCTTATTGACGATGAAACACAGAAATTGCATCGGAATTAAATACAAAAGGCACAATGGCGACTTAAGTACAAGAAGACTGATTCTTCTTACTGACTATGATTTGAACTATTCATGTGACACTTGTTATAGATGCCGGTGCTTCACTTCAGGTTTACTGTATTCCTTGGACCTTCTTATTGACGATGAAACACAGAAATTGCATCGTAAATAAATACAAAAAGGACAATGCCGGCTTAAGTACAAGAAGACTGACTCTTCTTGCTGACTTTGTTTTGAACCATTCCTGTGACACTAGTTATAGATTCCGTTGCTTGACTTCAGATTTACTGTATCCCTCTGACCTTCTTATTGACGATGAAACTCAGAAATTGCATAGGAATTAAATACTAAAAGCACAATGCCGAATTAAGTACAAGGGTACTGACTCTTCTTACTGTCTATGTTTTGAGCATCCCTGTGACACTAGTTATAGATTCCGATGCTTCACTCCAGGTTTACTGTATCCCTTGGACCTTCTTATTGACGATGAAACACTGGAATTGCATCGGAATTAAATACAAAATGCACAATGCCGACTTTAGTCCAAGAAGACTGACTCTTGTTACTGACTATGATTTGATTCATTCCTGTGACACTAGTTATAGATTCCGATGCTTCACTCCAGGCTTATGTATCCCTTGGTCCTTCTTATTGACGATGAAACACAGAAATCGCATCGGAATTAAATACAAATTTCACAATGCCGACTTCTGTACAAGAAGACTGACTCTCCTTACTGACTATGTTCTGAAACATTCCTGTGCCACTAGTTATAGATTCCGATGCTTCACTTCAGGTTTACTGTATCCCTCTGACCTTCTTATTGACGATGAAGCACAGAAATTGCATCGGAATTAAATACAAAATGCACAATGCCGGATTAAGTACAAGAAAACTGACTCTTCTTACTGTCTATGTTATGAACCATTCATGTGACACTAGTTATAGATTCCGATGCTTCACTTCAGGTTTACTGTACTCCTCTGACCTTCTTATTGACGATGAAACACAGAAATTGCATCGGAATTAAATACGAAAGTCACAATGCCGACTTAAGTAGAAGAAGACTGACTCTTCCCACTGTCTATGCCTTGAAACATTCCTGTTACAGTAGTTATGGATTCCGATGCTTCACTTCAGGTTTACAGTATTACTTGGACCTTCTTATTGACGATGAAACGCAGAAATTGCATCGTAATTGAATACAAAAGGCACAACGCCGACATATGTATAAGAAGACTAACTCTTCTTACCGACTATGTTTGATCCATTCCTGTGACACTAGCTATAGACTCTGATGCTTCACTTCAGGTTTAGTGTATCCCTTGGTCCTTCTTATTGAAGATGAAACACAGAAATTGCATCGGAATTAAGTACAAAAGGCACAATGCCGACTTAAGTACAAGAATACTAACTGTTCTTAATGTCTGTGTTTTAAACCATCCCTGTGACACTAGTTATAGAATCCGATGCTTCACTCCAGGTTTACTGTATCCCTTGGACCTTCTTATTGACGATGAAACACTGAAATTGCATCGGAATTAAATGCAAAAGGCACAATGGCGACTTAAGTACTAGAAGACTGATTCTTCTTACTGACTATGATTTGAACCATTCCTGTGACACTAGTTACAGATTCCGATGCTTCACTCCAGGTGTACTGTATCCGTTGGACCTTCTTATTGACGATGAAACACAGAAATTGTATCGGAATTAAATACAAACGGCACAATGCCGACTTAAGTACAAGAAGACTGACTCTTCTTACTGACTATGCTTTGAACCATTTATGCGACACTAGTTATAGATTCCGATGCTTCACTTCAGGTTTACTGTATCCCTTGGACCTTCTTATTGACGATGAAACACAGCAATTGCATCGGAAATAAATAGAAAAGACACAATGCCGACTTAAGTTCAAGAAGACTGACTCTTCCTAATGTCTATGTTTTGAACCATTCCTGTGTCACTAGTTAAAAATTCCGATGCTTCACTCCAGGTTTAATGTATCCCTTGGACCTTCTTATAGACGATGAGACACAGAAATTGCATCGGAATTAAATGCAAAAGGCACAATGCCGACTTAAGTTCAAGAAGACTGACTCTTGTTACTGACTATGTTTTGAACCATTCTTGTGACACTAGTTATAGATACCGATGCTTCACTTCAGGTTTACTGTAACCCTCTGACCTTCTTATTGACGATGAAACACAGAAATTGCATCGGAATTAAATACTAAAGGCACAATGCCGAATTAAGTACAAGAAGACTGACTCTTCTTACTGTCGATGTCTTTGAACCATTCCTGTGGCACTAGTTATTGATTCCGATGCCTCACTCCAGGTTTACTGTATCCCTTGGACCTTCTTATTGACGATGAAACACAGAAATTGCATCGGAATTATATAAAAAAGGCACAATGCCGACTTAAGTACAAGAAGACTGTCGCTACTTACTGTATATACTTTGAACCATTCCTGTGACACTAGTTATAGATTCCGGTGCTTCACTCCAGGTCTACTATATCCCTTGGACCTTCTTATTGACGATGAAACACAGAAATTGCATTGGAATTAAATAGAAAAGGCACAATGCCGACTTAAGTACAAGAAGACTGACTCTTCCCACTGTCTATGTTTTGAAAAATTCCTGTTACACTAGTTATGGATTCCGATGCTTCACTTCAGGTTTACTGTATTACTTGGACCTTCTTATTGACAATGAAACACAGAAATTGCATCGGAATTAAATACAAAAGGCACAACGCCGAATTTAGTACAAGAAGACTGACTCTTCTTACTGACTATGATTTGATTCATTCCTGTGACACTAGTTATAGATTCCGATGCTTCACTCCAGGTTTGCTGTATCCCTTGATCCTTCTAATTGAAGATGAAACACAGAAATTGCATCGGAATTAAATACAAAAATCACAATGCCGACTTAAGTACAAGAGTACTGACTCTTCTTACTGTCTATGTTTTGAGCATCCCTGTGACACTAGTTATAGATTCCGATGCTTCACTCCAGGTTTACTGTATCCCTTTGACCTTCTTATTGACGATGAAACACTGGAATTGCATCGGAATTAAATACAAAATGCACAATGCCGACTTTAGTACAAGAAGACTGACTCTTCTTACTGACTATGATTTGATTCATTCCTGTGACACTAGTTATAGATTCCGATGCTTTACTCCAGGTTCATGTATCCCTTGGTCCTTCTTATTGACGATGAAACACAGAAATCGCATCGGAATTAAATACAAATTTCACAATGCCGACTTCTGTACAAGAAGACTGACTCTTCTTACTGACTATGTTTGAAACATTCCTGTGACACTAGTTATAGATTCCGATGTTTCACTTCAGGTTTACTGTATCCCTCTGACCTTCTTATTGACGATGAAACACAGAAATTGCATCGGAATTAAACACAAAAGGCACAATGCCGAATTAAGTACAAGAAGACTGACTCTTCTTACTGTCTATGCTTTGAACCATTTATGTGACACTAGTTATAGATTCCGATGTTTCACTCCAAGTTTACTGTATCCCTTGGACCTTCTTATTGACGATGAAAAACAGAAATTGCATCGAAAATAAATACAAAAGGCACAATGCCGGCTTAAATACAAGAAGACTGACTCTTCTTACTGACTTTGTTTTGAACCATTCCTGTGACACTAGTTATAGATTCTGATGCTTCACTTCAAGTATACTGTATCCCTTGGATCTTCTTATTGACGATGAAACACAGAAGTTGCATCGGAATTAAATACAAAAGGCACAATGCCGTCTTAAGTACAAGAAGACTGACTCTTCTTACTGACTATGCTTTGTACCATTCCTGTGACACTAGTTATAGATTCCGATGCTTGACTTCAGATTTACTGTATCCCTCTGAACTTCTTATTGACGATGAAACACAGAAATTGCATGATAATTAAATACTAAAGGCACAATGCCAAATTAAGTACAAGAAGACTGACTCTACTTACTGTCGATGTTTTTGAACTAGTCCTGTGACACTAGTTATAGATTCCGATGCTTCACTCGAGGTTTACTGTATCCCTTGGACCTTCTTATTGACGATGAAACACAGAAATTGCATTGGATTGAAATAGAAAAGGCACAATGCCGACATAAGTACAAGAAGACTAACTCTTCCTACTGTCTCTGTTTTGAACCATTCCTGTGACACTAGTTATAGATACCGATGCTTCACTTCAGGT
Source organism: Schistocerca piceifrons (assembly GCF_021461385.2). Taxonomy (NCBI): domain Eukaryota; kingdom Metazoa; phylum Arthropoda; class Insecta; order Orthoptera; family Acrididae; genus Schistocerca; species Schistocerca piceifrons. The sequence continues at coordinate 8,253,994 of NW_025727396.1, read as the reverse complement.
TTACTGTATCCCTCTGACCTTCTTATTGACGATGAAACACAGAAATTGCATTGGAATTAAATACGAAAGTCACGATGCCGACTTAAGTACAAAAAGACTGACTCTTCCCACCGTCTATGTTGTGAACCATTCCTGTTACCCTAGTTATGGATTCCGATGCTTCACTTCAGGTTTTCTGTATTACTTGGACCTTCTTATTGACGATGAACCACAGAAATTGCATCGGAATTAAATACAAAAGGCACAATGCCGACTTAAGTACAAGAAGACTGACTCTTCTTACTGACTATGATTTGATTCATTCCTGTGACACTAGTTATAGATTCCGATGCTTCACTTCAGGTTTACTGTATCCCTTGGTCCTTCTTATTGAAGTTGAAACACAGAAACTGCATCGGAATTAAATACAAAAGGCTCAATGCCAACTTAAGTACAAGAGTACTGACTCATCTTACTGTCTATGTTTTTAGCATCCCTGTGACACTAGTTATAGATTCCGATGCTTCACTAAACGTTTACTGTATCCCTTGGACCTTCTTATTGACGATGAAACACTGAAATTGCATCGGAATTAAATACAAAATGCACAATGCCGACTTAAGTACAAGAAGACTGACTCTTCTTACTGACTATGATTTGATTCATTCCTGTGACACTAGTTATAGATTCCGATGCTTCACTCCAGGTTTACTGTATCTCTTGGACCTTCTTATTCACGATGAAACACAGAAATTGCATCGGAATTAAATACAAAAGGCACAATGCCGGATTAAGTACAAGAAGACTGATTCTTCTTACTGTCTATGTTTTGAACCATTTATGTGACACTAGTTATAGATTCCGATGTTTCACTCCAAGTTTACTGTATCCCTTGGAACTTCTTATTGACGATGAAACACAGAAATTGCATCGGAATTAAATACAAAAGGCACAATGCCGACTTAAGTACAAGAATACTGACTCTTCTTACTGACTATGTTTTGGACCATTCATGTGACACTTGTTATAGATTCCGGTGCTTCACTTCAGTTTTACTGTATCCCTTGGACCTTCTTATTGACGATGAAACACAGAAATTGCATCGGAATTAAATACAAAAGGCACAATGCCAACTTAAGTACAAGAGTACTGACTCTTCTTACTCTCTATGTTTTGAGCATCCCTGTGACACTAGTTATAGATTCCGATGCTTCAATCCAGGTTTACTGTGCCCCTTGGACCTTCTTATTGACGATGAAACACTGAAATTGCATCGGAATTAAATACAAAATGCACAATGCCGACTTTAGTACAAGAAGACTGACTCTTCTTACAGACTATTATTGATTCATTCCTGTGACACTAGTTATAGATTCCAATGCTTCACTCCAGGTTTACTGTATCCCTTGGACCTTCTTATTGACGATGAAACACAGAAATTGCATCGGAATTAAATACAAATGGCACAATGCCCACTTCTGTACAAGAAGACTGACTCTTCTTAATGACTATGTTTTGAAACATTCCTGTGACACTAGTTATAGATTCCGATGCCTCACTTCAGGTTTACTGTATCCCTCTGACCTTCTTATTGACGATGAAACACAGAAATTGCATCGGAATTAAATACAAAAGGCACAATGCCGGATTAAGTACAAGAAGAATGACTCTTCTTACTGACTATGATTTGATTCATTCCTGTGACACTAGTTATAGATTCCGATGCTTCACTTCAGGTTTCCTGTATCCCTTGGACCTTCTTATTGACGATGAAGCACAGAAATTGCATCGGAATTAAATACAAATGGCACAATGCCGACGTCTGTACAAGAAGACTAACTCTTCTTACTGACTATGTTTTGAAACATTCCTGTGGTCCTAGTTATAGATTCCGGTGCTTCACTTCAGGTTTACTGTATCCCTCTGACCTACTTATTAACGATGAAACACACAAATTGCATCGGAATTAAATACAGAAGGCACAATGCCGGATTAAGTACAAGAAGACTGACTCTTCTTACTGTCTATGTTATGAACCATTCATGTGACACTAGTTATAGATTCCGATGCTTCACTCCAGGTTTACTGTATCCCTTGGACCTTCTTATTGAAGATGAAACACTGATATTGCATCGGAATTAAATACAAAATGCACAATGCCGACTTTAGTACAAGAAGACTGACTCTTCTTACTGTCTATGTTATGAACCATTCATGTGACACTAGTTATAGATTCCGATGCTTCACTCCAGGTTTACTGTATCCCTTGGACCTTCTTATTGTCGATGAAACACAGAAATTGCATCGGAATTAAATACAAAAGGCACAATGCCGAGTTAAGTACAAGAAGACTGACTCTTCTTACTGCCTATGTTTTGAACCATTCCTGTGACACTAGTTATAGATTCCGATGCTTCACTCCAGGTTTACTATTTCCCTTGGACCTTCTTATTGACGATGAAACACAGAACTTGCGTCGAAGTTACATAGAAAAGCCACAATGCCGACTCAAGTACAAGAAGACTGACTCTTCCTATTGTCTATGTTTTGAACCATTCCTGTGACACTAGTTATAGATTCCGGTGCATCACATCAGGTTTACTGCATCCCTCTGAGCTTCTTATTGACGATGAAACACAGAAATTGCATCGGAATAAAATACAAAAGGCACAATGCCGACTTAAGTACAAGAAGACTGACTCTTCCCACTGTCTATGTTTTGAACCATTCCTGTTACACTAGTTATGGATTCCGATGCTTCACTTCAGGTTTACTGTATTACTTGGACCTGCTTGTTGACGATGAAACACAGAATCTGGATCGGAATTAAATACAAATATCACAATGCCAACTTAAGTACAAGAATACTGACTTTTCTTACTGTCTATGTTTTGAACCATCCCTGTGACACTAGTTATAGATTCCGATGCTTGACTTCAGATTTACTGTATCCCTCTGACCATCTTATTGACGATGAAACACTGAAATTGCATCATAATTACATACTAAAGGCACAATGCCGAATTAAGTAGAAGAAGACTGCCTCTTCTTACTGTCGATGGATTTGAGCTATTCCTGTGACACTAGCTATAGACTCTGATGCTTCACTTCAGGTTTACTGTATCCCTTGGTCCTTCTTATTGCAAATTATGCACAGAAATTGCATCGGAATTAAATACAAATATCACAATGCCGACTTAAGTACAAGAATACTGACTCTTCTTACTGTCTATGTTTGAACCATCCCTGTGACACTAGTTATAGATTCCGATGCTCCACTCCAGGTTTACTGTATCCCTTGGACCTTCTTATTGACGATGAAACACAGGAATTGCATCGGAATAAAATAAAAAAGCACAATGCCGACATATGTACAAGTGGACTGACTCATCTTACTGTCTATGATTTGAACCATTCCTGTGACACTAGTTACAGATTCCGATGCTTCACTCCAGGTGTACTGTATCCGTTGGACCTTCTTATTGACGATGAAACACAGAAATTGTATCGGAATTAAATACAAACGGCACAATGCCGACTTAAGTACAAGAAGACTGACTCTTCTTACTGACTATGCTTTGAACCATTTATGCGACACTAGTTATAGATTCCGATGCTTCACTTCAGGTTTACTGTATCCCTTGGACCTTCTTATTGACGATGAAACACAGCAATTGCATCGGAAATAAATAGAAAAGACACAATGCCGACTTAAGTGCAAGAAGACTGACTCTTCCTACTGTTTATTTTTTGATCCATTCCTGTGTCACTAGTTAAAAATTCCGATGCTTCACTCCAGGTTTAATGTATCCCTTGGACCTTCTAATAGACGATGAGACACAGAAATTGCAGCGGAATTAAATACAAAAGGCACAATACCGACTTTAGTACAAGAAGACTGACTCTTCTTACTGACTATGTTTTGAACCATTCCTGTGACACTAGTTATAGATACCGATGCTTCACTTCAGGTTTACTGTAACCCTCTGACCTTCTTATTGACGATGAAACACAGAAATTGCATCGGAATAAAAATACAAAAGGCACAATGGCGACTTAAGTACAAGAAGACTGATTCTTCTTACTGACTATGATTTGAACTATTCATGTGACACTTGTTATAGATGCCGGTGCTTCACTTCAGGTTTATTGCATCCCTCTGACCTTCTTATTGACGATGAAACACAGAAATTGCATCGGAATTAAATACAAAAGGCACAATGCCGGATTAAGTACAAGAAGGCTGACTCTTCTTACTGTCTATGTTATGAACCATTCATGTGACACTAGTTATAGATTCCGATGCTTCACTCCAGGTTTACTGTATCCCTTGGACCTTCTTATTGACGATGAAACACTGAAATTGCATCGGAATTAAATACAAAATGCACAATGGCGACTTAAGTACTAGAAGACTGATTCTTCTTACTGACTATGACTTGAACCATTCATGTGACACTAGTTATAGATGCCGGTGCTTCATTTCAGGTTTACTGTATCCCTTGGACCTTCTTATTGACGATGATACACAGAAATTGCATCGTAAATAAATACAAAAGGCACAATGCAGTCTTAAGTACAAGAAGACTGACTCTTCTTACTGACTATGCTTCGAACCATTCCTGTGACACTAGTTATAGATTCCGATGCTTGACTTCAGATTTACTGTATCCCTCTGACCATCTTATTGACGATGAAACACAGAAATTGCATCATAATTACATACTAAAGGCACAATGCCGAATTAAGTAGAAGAAGACTGCCTCTTCTTACTGTCGATGTATTTGAGCTATTCCTGTGACACTAGCTATAGACTCTGATGCTTCACTTCAGGTTTACTGTATCCCTTGGTCCTTCTTATTGAAGATGATACACAGAAATTGCATCGGAATTAAATACAAATATCACAATGCCGACTTAAGTACAAGAAGACTGACTCTTCCCACTGTCTATGTTTTGAACCATTTCTGTTACACTAGTTATGGATTCCGATGCTTCACTTCAGGTTTACTGTATTACTTGGACCTGCTTGTTGACGATGAAACACAGAAATTGCATCGGAATTAAATACAAAAGGCACAACGCCGACTTATGTATAAGAAGACTGACTCTTCTTACTGACTATGTTTGAGCCATTCCTGTGACACTAACTATAGACTCTGATGCTTCACTTCAGGTTTACTTTATCCCTTGGTCCTTCTTATTGAAGATGAAACACAGAAATTGCATCGGAATTAAATACAAATATCACAATGCCAACTTAAGTACAAGAATACTGACTTTTCTTACTGTCTATGTTTTGAACCATCCCTGTGACACTAGTTATAGATTCCGATGCTTCACTCCAGGTTTACTGTATCCCTTGGACCTTCTTATTGACGATGAAACACAGAAATGCATTGGAATTAAATAAAAAAGGCACAATGCCGACATAAGTACAAGTGGACTGACTCATCTTACTGTCTATGATTTGAACCATTCCTGTGACACTAGTTACAGATTCCGATGCTTCACTCCAGGTGTACTGTATCCGTGGGACCTTCCTATTGACGATGAAACACAGAAATTGCATCGGAATTACATACAAAAGGCACAATGCCGACTTAAGTTCAAGAAGACTGACTCTTCTTACTGACTACGCTTTGAACCATTCCTGTGACACTAGTTATAGATACCGATGCTTCACTTCAGGTTTACTGTATCCCTCTGACCTTATTGACGATGAAACACAGAAATTGCATCGGAATTAAATACAAAAGGCACAATGCCGAATTAAGTACAAGAAGACTGACTCTTCTTACTGTCTAAGTTTTGAACCTTCCATGTGACACTAGTTATAGGTTCCGATGCCTCACTCCAGGTTTACTGTATCCCTCGGACCTTCTTATTGACGATGAAACACAGAAATTGCATCGCAATTAAATACAAAAGGCACAATGCCGGATTAAGTACAAGAAGACTGACTCTTCTTACTGTCTATGTTTTGAACCATTTATTTGACACTAGTTATAGATTCCGACGTTTCACTCCAAGTTTACTGTATCCCTTGGACCTTCTTATTGACGATGAAACACAGAAATTGCATCGGAATTAAATACAAAAAGCACAATGCCGACTTAAGTAAAAGAATACTGACTCTTCTTACTGACTATGTTTTGGCCATTCATGTGACACTTGTTATAGATTCCGGTGCTTCACTTCAGTTTTACTGTATCCCTTGGACCTTCTTATTGACGATGAAACACAGAAATTGCATCGGAATTAAATACGAAAGTCACAATGCCGACTTAAGTAGAAGAAGACTGACTCTTCCCACTGTCTATGTCTTGAACCATTCCTGTTACAGTAGTTATGGATTCCGATGCTTCACTTCAGGTTTACAGTATTACTTGGACCTTCTTATTGACGATGAAACGCAGAAATTGCATCGTAATTAAATACAAAAGGCACAACGCCGACTTATTTATAAGAAGACTGACTCTTCTTACCGACTATGTTTCAACCATTCCTGTGACACTAGCTATAGACTCTGATGCTTCACTTCAGGTTTACTGTATCCCTTGGTCCTTCTTATTGAAGATGAAACACAGAAATTGCATCGGAACTAAGTACAAACGGCACAATGCCGACTTAAGTACAAGAAGACTGACTCTTCTTACTGACTATGCTTTGAACCATTTATGCGACACTAGTTATAGATTCCGATGCTTCACTTCAGGTTTACTGTATCCCTTGGACCTTCTTATTGACGAATGAAACACAGAAATTGCATTGGAATTAAATACGAAAGTCACGATGCCCGACTTAAGTACAAAAAGACTGACTCTTCCCACCGTCTATGTTGTGAACCATTCCTGTTACCCTAGTTATGGATTCCGATGCTTCACTTCAGGTTTTCTGGTATTACTTGGACCTTCTTATTGACGATGAACCACAGAAATTGCATCGGAATTAAATACAAAAGGCACAATGCCGACTTAAGTACAAGAAGACTGACTCTTCTTACTGACTATGATTTGATTCATTCCTGTGACACTAGTTATAGATTCCGATGCTTCACTTCAGGTTTACTGTATCCCTTGGTCCTTCTTATTGAAGTTGAAACACAGAAACTGCATCGGAATTAAATACAAAAGGCTCAATGCCAACTTAACAAGAGTACTGACTCATCTTACTGTCTATGTTTTTAGCATCCCTGTGACACTAGTTATAGATTCCGATGCTTCACTAAACGTTTACTGTATCCCTTGGACCTTCTTATTGACGATGAAACACTGAAATTGCATCGGAATTAAATACAAAATGCACAATGCCGACTTAAGTACAAGAAGACTGACTCTTCTTACTGACTATGATTTGATTCATTCCTGTGACACTAGTTATAGATTCCGATGCTTCACTCCAGGTTTACTGTATCTCTTGGACCTTCTTATTGACGATGAAACACAGAAATTGCATCGGAATTAAATACAAAAGGCACAATGCCGGATTAAGTACAAGAAGACTGATTCTTCTTACTGTCTATGTTTTGAACCATTTATGTGACACTAGTTATAGATTCCGATGTTTCACTCCAAGTTTACTGTATCCCTTGGAACTTCTTATTGACGATGAAACACAGAAATTGCATCGGAATTAAATACAAAAGGCACAATGCCGACTTAAGTACAAGAATACTGACTCTTCTTACTGACTATGTTTTGGACCATTCATGTGACACTTGTTATAGATTCCGGTGCTTCACTTCAGTTTTACTGTATCCCTTGGACCTTCTTATTGACGATGAAACACAGAAATTGCATCGGAATTAAATACAAAAGGCACAATGCCAACTTAAGTACAAGAGTACTGACTCTTCTTACTCTCTATGTTTTGAGCATCCCTGTGACACTAGTTATAGATTCCGATGCTTCAATCCAGGTTTACTGTGCCCCTTGGACCTTCTTATTGACGATGAAACACTGAAATTGCATCGGAATTAAATACAAAATGCACAATGCCGACTTTAGTACAAGAAGACTGACTCTTCTTACAGACTATTATTGATTCATTCCTGTGACACTAGTTATAGATTCCAATGCTTCACTCCAGGTTTACTGTATCCCTTGGACCTTCTTATTGACGATGAAACACAGAAATTGCATCGGAATTAAATACAAATGGCACAATGCCCACTTCTGTACAAGAAGACTGACTCTTCTTAATGACTATGTTTTGAAACATTCCTGTGACACTAGTTATAGATTCCGATGCCTCACTTCAGGTTTACTGTATCCCTCTGACCTTCTTATTGACGATGAAACACAGAAATTGCATCGGAATTAAATACAAAAGGCACAATGCCGGATTAAGTACAAGAAGAATGACTCTTCTTACTGACTATGATTTGATTCATTCCTGTGACACTAGTTATAGATTCCGATGCTTCACTTCAGGTTTCCTGTATCCCTTGGACCTTCTTATTGACGATGAAGCACAGAAATTGCATCGGAATTAAATACAAATGGCACAATGCCGACGTCTGTACAAGAAGACTAACTCTTCTTACTGACTATGTTTTGAAACATTCCTGTGGTCCTAGTTATAGATTCCGGTGCTTCACTTCAGGTTTACTGTATCCCTCTGACCTACTTATTAACGATGAAACACACAAATTGCATCGGAATTAAATACAGAAGGCACAATGCCGGATTAAGTACAAGAAGACTGACTCTTCTTACTGTCTATGTTATGAACCATTCATGTGACACTAGTTATAGATTCCGATGCTTCACTCCAGGTTTACTGTATCCCTTGGACCTTCTTATTGAAGATGAAACACTGATATTGCATCGGAATTAAATACAAAATGCACAATGCCGACTTTAGTACAAGAAGACTGACTCTTCTTACTGTCTATGTTATGAACCATTCATGTGACACTAGTTATAGATTCCGATGCTTCACTCCAGGTTTACTGTATCCCTTGGACCTTCTTATTGTCGATGAAACACAGAAATTGCATCGGAATTAAATACAAAAGGCACAATGCCGAGTTAAGTACAAGAAGACTGACTCTTCTTACTGCCTATGTTTTGAACCATTCCTGTGACACTAGTTATAGATTCCGATGCTTCACTCCAGGTTTACTATTTCCCTTGGACCTTCTTATTGACGATGAAACACAGAACTTGCGTCGAAGTTACATAGAAAAGCCACAATGCCGACTCAAGTACAAGAAGACTGACTCTTCCTATTGTCTATGTTTTGAACCATTCCTGTGACACTAGTTATAGATTCCGGTGCATCACATCAGGTTTACTGCATCCCTCTGAGCTTCTTATTGACGATGAAACACAGAAATTGCATCGGAATAAAATACAAAAGGCACAATGCCGACTTAAGTACAAGAAGACTGACTCTTCCCACTGTCTATGTTTTGAACCATTCCTGTTACACTAGTTATGGATTCCGATGCTTCACTTCAGGTTTACTGTATTACTTGGACCTGCTTGTTGACGATGAAACACAGAATCTGGATCGGAATTAAATACAAATATCACAATGCCAACTTAAGTACAAGAATACTGACTTTTCTTACTGTCTATGTTTTGAACCATCCCTGTGACACTAGTTATAGATTCCGATGCTTGACTTCAGATTTACTGTATCCCTCTGACCATCTTATTGACGATGAAACACAGAAATTGCATCATAATTACATACTAAAGGCACAATGCCGAATTAAGTAGAAGAAGACTGCCTCTTCTTACTGTCGATGGATTTGAGCTATTCCTGTGACACTAGCTATAGACTCTGATGCTTCACTTCAGGTTTACTGTATCCCTTGGTCCTTCTTATTGCAGATTATGCACAGAAATTGCATCGGAATTAAATACAAATATCACAATGCCGACTTAAGTACAAGAATACTGACTCTTCTTACTGTCTATGTTTGAACCATCCCTGTGACACTAGTTATAGATTCCGATGCTCCACTCCAGGTTTACTGTATCCCTTGGACCTTCTTATTGACGATGAAACACAGGAATTGCATCGGAATAAAATAAAAAAGCACAATGCCGACATATGTACAAGTGGACTGACTCATCTTACTGTCTATGATTTGAACCATTCCTGTGACACTAGTTACAGATTCCGATGCTTCACTCCAGGTGTACTGTATCCGTTGGACCTTCTTATTGACGATGAAACACAGAAATTGTATCGGAATTAAATACAAACGGCACAATGCCGACTTAAGTACAAGAAGACTGACTCTTCTTACTGACTATGCTTTGAACCATTTATGCGACACTAGTTATAGATTCCGATGCTTCACTTCAGGTTTACTGTATCCCCTTGGACCTTCTTATTGACGATGAAACACAGCAATTGCATCGGAAATAAATAGAAAAGGACACAATGCCGACTTAAGTGCAAGAAGACTGACTCTTCCTACTGTTTATTTTTTGATCCATTCCTGTGTCACTAGTTAAAAATTCCGATGCTTCACTCCAGGTTTAATGTATCCCTTGGACCTTCTAATAGACGATGAGACACAGAAATTGCAGCGGAATTAAATACAAAAGGCACAATACCGACTTTAGTACAAGAAGACTGACTCTTCTTACTGACTATGTTTTGAACCATTCCTGTGACACTAGTTATAGATACCGATGCTTCACTTCAGGTTTACTGTAACCCTCTGACCTTCTTATTGACGATGAAACACAGAAATTGCATCGGAATAAAAATACAAAAGGCACAATGGCGACTTAAGTACAAGAAGACTGATTCTTCTTACTGACTATGATTTGAACTATTCATGTGACACTTGTTATAGATGCCGGTGCTTCACTTCAGGTTTATTGCATCCCTCTGACCTTCTTATTGACGATGAAACACAGAAATTGCATCGGAATTAAATACAAAAGGCACAATGCCGGATTAAGTACAAGAAGGCTGACTCTTCTTACTGTCTATGTTATGAACCATTCATGTGACACTAGTTATAGATTCCGATGCTTCACTCCAGGTTTACTGTATCCCTTGGACCTTCTTATTGACGATGAAACACTGAAATTGCATCGGAATTAAATACAAAATGCACAATGGCGACTTAAGTACTAGAAGACTGATTCTTCTTACTGACTATGACTTGAACCATTCATGTGACACTAGTTATAGATGCCGGTGCTTCATTTCAGGTTTACTGTATCCCTTGGACCTTCTTATTGACGATGATACACAGAAATTGCATCGTAAATAAATACAAAAGGCACAATGCAGTCTTAAGTACAAGAAGACTGACTCTTCTTACTGACTATGCTTCGAACCATTCCTGTGACACTAGTTATAGATTCCGATGCTTGACTTCAGATTTACTGTATCCCCTCTGACCATCTTATTGACGATGAAACACAGAAATTGCATCATAATTACATACTAAAGGCACAATGCCGAATTAAGTAGAAGAAGACTGCCTCTTCTTACTGTCGATGTATTTGAGCTATTCCTGTGACACTAGCTATAGACTCTGATGCTTCACTTCAGGTTTACTGTATCCCTTGGTCCTTCTTATTGAAGATGATACACAGAAATTGCATCGGAATTAAATACAAATATCACAATGCCGACTTAAGTACAAGAAGACTGACTCTTCCCACTGTCTATGTTTTGAACCATTTCTGTTACACTAGTTATGGATTCCGATGCTTCACTTCAGGTTTACTGTATTACTTGGACCTGCTTGTTGACGATGAAACACAGAAATTGCATCGGAATTAAATACAAAAGGCACAACGCCGACTTATGTATAAGAAGACTGACTCTTCTTACTGACTATGTTTGAGCCATTCCTGTGACACTAACTATAGACTCTGATGCTTCACTTCAGGTTTACTTTATCCCTTGGTCCTTCTTATTGAAGATGAAACACAGAAATTGCATCGGAATTAAATACAAATATCACAATGCCAACTTAAGTACAAGAATACTGACTTTTCTTACTGTCTATGTTTTTGAACCATCCCTGTGACACTAGTTATAGATTCCGATGCTTCACTCCAGGTTTACTGTATCCCTTGGACCTTCTTATTGACGATGAAACACAGAAATGCATTGGAAATTAAATAAAAAAGGCACAATGCCGACATAAGTACAAGTGGACTGACTCATCTTACTGTCTATGATTTGAAACCATTCCTGTGACACTAGTTACAGATTCCGATGCTTCACTCCAGGTGTACTGTATCCGTGGGACCTTCCTATTGACGATGAAACACAGAAATTGCATCGGAATTACATACAAAAGGCACAATGCCGACTTAAGTTCAAGAAGACTGACTCTTCTTACTGACTACGCTTTGAACCATTCCTGTGACACTAGTTATAGATACCGATGCTTCACTTCAGGTTTACTGTATCCCTCTGACCTTATTGACGATGAAACACAGAAATTGCATCGGAATTAAATACAAAAGGCACAATGCCGAATTAAGTACAAGAAGACTGACTCTTCTTACTGTCTAAGTTTTGAACCTTCCATGTGACACTAGTTATAGGTTCCGATGCCTCACTCCAGGTTTACTGTATCCCTCGGACCTTCTTATTGACGATGAAACACAGAAATTGCATCGCAATTAAATACAAAAGGCACAATGCCGGATTAAGTACAAGAAGACTGACTCTTCTTACTGTCTATGTTTGAACCATTTATTTGACACTAGTTATAGATTCCGACGTTTCACTCCAAGTTTACTGTATCCCTTGGACCTTCTTATTGACGATGAAACACAGAAATTGCATCGGAATTAAATACAAAAAGCACAATGCCGACTTAAGTAAAAGAATACTGACTCTTCTTACTGACTATGTTTTGGCCATTCATGTGACACTTGTTATAGATTCCGGTGCTTCACTTCAGTTTTACTGTATCCCTTGGACCTTCTTATTGACGATGAAAACACAGAAATTGCATCGGAATTAAATACGAAAGTCACAATGCCGACTTAAGTAGAAGAAGACTGACCTCTTCCCACTGTCTATGTCTTGAACCATTCCTGTTACAGTAGTTATGGATTCCGATGCTTCACTTCAGGTTTACAGTATTACTTGGACCTTCTTATTGACGATGAAACGCAGAAATTGCATCGTAATTAAATACAAAAGGCACAACGCCGACTTATTTATAAGAAGACTGACTCTTCTTACCGACTATGTTTCAACCATTCCTGTGACACTAGCTATAGACTCTGATGCTTCACTTCAGGTTTACTGTATCCCTTGGTCCTTCTTATTGAAGATGAAACACAGAAATTGCATCGGAACTAAGTACAAACGGCACAATGCCGACTTAAGTACAAGAAGACTGACTCTTCTTACTGACTATGCTTTGAACCATTTATGCGACACTAGTTATAGATTCCGATGCTTCACTTCAGGTTTACTGTATCCCTTGGACCTTCTTATTGACGATGAAACACAGCAATTGCATCGGAAATAAATAGAAAAGACACAATGCCGACTTAAGTTCAAGAAGACTGACTCTTCCTACTGTCTATGTTTGAACCATTCCTGTGTCACTAGTTAAAAATTACGAAGCTTCACTCCAGGTTTAATGTATCCCTTGGACCTTCTTATAGACGATGAGACACAGAAATTGCATCGGAATTAAATACAAAAGGCACAATGCCGACTTAAGTTCAAGAAGACTGACTCTTCTTACTGACTATGCTTTGAACCATTCCTGTGACACTAGTTATAGATACCGATGCTTCACTTCAGGTTTACTGTAACCCTCTGACCTTCGTATTGACGATGAAACACAGAAATTGCATCGGAACAAAAATTCAAAAGGCACAATGGCGACTTAAGTACAAGAAGACTGATTCTTCTTACTGACTATGATTTGAACTATCCATGTGACACTTGTTATAGATGCCGGTGCTTCACTTCAGGTTTACTGTATCCCTTGGACCTTCTTATTGACGATGAAACACAGAAATTGCATCGAAAATAAATACAAAAGGCACAAGGCCGGCTTCAGTACAAGAAGACTGACTCTTCTTGCTGACTTTGTTTTGAACCATTCCTGTGACACTAGTTATAGATTCCGATGCTTGACTTCAGATTTACTGTATCCCTCTGACCTTCTTATTGACGATGAAACACAGAAATTGCATCGGAATTAAATACGAAAGTCACAATGCCGACTTAAGTAGAAGAAGACTGACCCTTCCCACTGTCTATGTCTTGAACCATTCCTGTTACAGGAGTTACTTATTCCGATGCTTCACTTCAGGTTTACAGTATTACTTGGACCTTCTTATTGACGATGAAACGCAGAAATTGCATCGTAATTAAATACAAAAGGCACAACGCCGACTTATGTATAAGAAGACTGACTCTTCTTAACGACTATGTTTGAACCATTCCTGTGACACTAGCTATCGACTCTGATGCTTCACTTCAGGTTTACTGTATCCCTTGGTCCTTCTTATTGAAGATGAAACACAGACATTGCATCGGAATTAAGTACAAAAGGCACAATGCCGAATTAAGTAGAAGAAGACTGCCTCTTCTTACTGTCGATGTATTTGAGCTATTCCTGTGACACTAGCTATAGACTCTGATGCTTCACTTCAGGTTTACTGTATCCCTTGGTCCTTCTTATTGAAGATGATACACAGAAATTGCATCGGAATTAAATACAAATATCACAATGCCGACTTAAGTACAAGAATACTGACTCTTCTTACTGTCTATGTTTGAACCATCCCTGTGACACTAGTTATAGATTCCGATGCTTTACTCCAGGTTTACTGTATCCCTTGGACCTTCTTATTGACGATGAGACACAGGAATTTCATCGGAATTAAATAAAAAAGCACAATGCCGACATAAGTACAAGTGGACTGACTCATCTTACTGTCTATGATTTGAACCATTCCTGTGACACTAGTTACAGATTCCGATGCTTCACTCCAGGGTGTACTGTATCCCCTTGGACCTTCTTATTGACGATGAAACACAGAAATTGCATCGTAAATAAATACAAAAGGCACAATGCCGGCTTAAGTACAAGAAGACTGACTCTTCTTGCTGACTTTGTTTGAACCATTCCTGTGACACTAGTTATAGATTCCGATGCTTGACTTCAGATTTACTGTATCCCTCTGACCTTCTTATTGACGATGAAACACAGAAATTGCATCGGAATTAAATACTAAAGGCACAATGCCGAATTAAGTACAAGAAGACGGACTCTTCTTACTGTCGATGTCTTTGAACCATTCCTGTGACACTAGTTATAGATTCCGATGCCTCACTCCAGGTTTACTGTATCCCTTGGACCTTCTTATTGACGATGAAACACAGAAATTGCATCGGAATTATATAAAAAAGGCACAATGCCGACTTAAGTACAAGAAGACTGTCGCTACTTACTGTCTAAACTTTGAACCATTCCTGTGACACTAGTTATAGATTCCGATGCTTCACTCCAGGTCTACTATATCCATTGGACCTTCTTATTGACGATGAAACACAGAAATTGCATTGGAATTAAATAGAAAAGGCACAATGCCGACTTAAGTACAAGAAGACTGACTCTTCCCACTGTCTATGTTTTGAAAAATTCCTGTTACACTAGTTATGGATTCCGATGCTTCACTTCAGGTTTACTGTATTACTTGGACCTTCTTATTGACGATGAAACACAGAAATTGCATCGGAATTGAATACAAAAGGCACAACGCCGACTTTAGTACAAGAAGACTGACTCTTCTTACTGACTATGATTTGATTCAATCCTGTGACACTAGTTATAGATTCCGATGCTTCACTCCAGGTTTGCTATCCCTTGATCCTTCTAATCGAAGATGAAACACAGATATTGCATCGGAATTAAATACAAAAATCACAATGCCGACTTAAGTACAAGAGTACTGACTCTTCTTACTGTCTATGTTTTGAGCATCCCTGTGACACTAGTTATAGATTCCGATGCTTCACTCCAGGTTTATGTATCCCTTGGTCCTTCTTATTGACGATGAAACACAGAAATCGCATCGGAATTAAATACAAATTTCACAATGCCGACATCTGTACAAGAAGACTGACTCTTCTTACTGAGTATGTTTTGAAACATTCCTGTGACACTAGTTATAGATTCCGATGCTTCACTTCAGGTTTACTGTATCCGTCTGACCTTCTTATTGACGATGAAACACAGAAATTGCATCGGAATTAAATACAAAAGGCACAATGCCGAATTAAGTACAAAAAGACTGACTCTTCTTACTGTCTATGTTTTGAACCATTTATGTGACACTAGTTATAGATTCCGATGTTTCACTCCAAGTTTACTGTATCCCTTGAACCTTCTTATTGACGATGAAAAACAGAAATTGCATCGTAAATAAATACAAAAGGCACAATGCCGGGTTAATTACAAGAAGACTGACTCTTCTTACTGACTTTGTTTTGAACCATTCCTGTGACACTAGTTATAGATTCTGATGCTTCACTTCAAGTATACTGTATCCCTTGGATCTTCTTATTGACGATGAAACACAGAAGTTGCATCGGAATTAAATACAAAAGGCACAATGCCGTCTTAAGTACAAGAAGACTGACTCTTCTTACTGACTATGCTTTGTACCATTCCTGTGACACTAGTTATAGATTCCGATGCTTGACTTCAGATTTACTGTATCCCTCTGACCTTCTTATTGACGATGAAACACAGAAATTGCATCATAATTAAATACTAAATGCACAATGCCGAATTAATTACAAGAAGACTGACTCTTCTTACTGTCGATGTCTTTGAACCATTCCTGTGACACTAGTTATAGATTCCGATGCTTCACTCCAGGTTTACTGTATCCCTTGGACCTTCTTATTGACGATGAAACACAGAAATTGCATTGGAATTAAATAGAAAAGGCACAATGCCGACTTAAGTACAAGAAGACTAACTCTTCCTACTGTCTCTGTTTTGAACCATTCCTGTGACACTAGTTATAGATTCCGATGTTTCACTTCAGATTTACTGTATCCCTCTGACCTTCTTATTGACGATGAACCACAGAAATTGCATCGGAATTAAATACAAAAGGCACAACGCCGACTTATGTATAAGAAGACTGACTCTTCTTACTGACTGCGTTTGAACCATTCCTGTGACACTAGCTATAGACTCTGATGCTTCACTTCAGGTTTACTGTATCCCTTGGTCCTTCTTATTGAAGTTGAAACACAGAAACTGCATCGGAATTAAATACAAAAGGCACAACGCCAACTTATGTACAAGAGTACTGACTCTTCTTACTGTCTATGTTTTGAGCATCCCTGTGACACTAGTTATAGATTCCGATGCTTCACTCCCGGTTTACTGTATCCCTTGGACCTACTTATTGACGATGAAACACAGAAATTGCATCGGAATTAAATACAAATTGCACAATGCCGACTTCTGTACGAGAAGACTGACTCTTCTTACTGACTATGTTTGAAACATTCCTGTGACACTAGTTATAGATTCCGATGCCTCATTCCAGGTTTACTGTATCCCTCTGACCTTCTTATTGACGATGAAACACAGAAATTGCATCGGAATTAAATACAAAAGGCACAATGCCGGATTAAGTACAAGAAGACTGACTCTTCTTACTGACTATCTTTTGAACCATTCCTGTGACACTAGTTATAGATTCCGATGCTTCTCTCCAGGTTTACTGTATCACTTGGACCTTCTTATTGACGATGAAACGCAGAAATTGCATCGGAATTATATAAAAAAGGCACAATGCCGACTTAAGTACAAGAAGACTGACTCTTCTTACTGACTATGCTTTGAACCATTCCGGTGACACTAGTTATAGATTCCGATGATTCACTCCAGGTTTACTGTATCCCTTGGACCTTCTTATTGAAGATGAAACACTGATATTGCATCGGAATTAAATACAAAATGCACAATGCCGACTTTAGTACAAGAAGACTGACTCTTCTTACTGACTATGATTTGATTCATTCCTGTGACACTAGTTATAGATTCCGATGCTTCACTTCAGGTTTCCTGTATCCCTTGGACCTTCTTATTGACGATGAAGCACAGAAATTGCATCGGAATTAAATACAAATGGCACAATGCCGACTTCTGTACAAGAAGACTAACTCTTCTTACTGACTATGTTTTGAAACATTTTTGTGGTCCTAGTTATAGATTCCGGTGCTTCACTTCAGGTTAACTGTATCCCTCTGACCTACTTATTGACGATGAAACACACAAATTGCATCGGAATTAAATACAGAAGGCACAATGCCGGATTAAGTACAAGAAGACTGACTCTTCTTACTGTCTATGTTATGAACCATTCATGTGACACTAGTTATAGATTCCGATGCTTCACACCAGGTTTACTGTATCCCTTGGACCTTCTTATTGTCGATGAAACACAGAAATTGCATCGGAATTAAATACAAAAGGCACAATGCCGAGTTAAGTACAAGAAGACTGACTCTTCTTACTGCCCATGATTTGAACCATTCCTGTGACACTAGTTATAGATTCCGATGCTTCACTCCAGGTTTACTATTTCCCTTGGACCTTCGTATTGACGATGAAACACAGAACTTGCGTCGAAGTTACATAGAAAAGCCACAATGCCGACTCAAGTACAAGAAGACTGACTCTTCCTATTGTCTATGTTTTGAACCATTCCTGTGACACTAGTTATAGATTCCGATGCATCACATCAGGTTTACTGCATCCCTCTGAGCTTCTTATTGACGATGAAACACAGAAATTGCATCGGAATAAAATACAAAAGGCACAATGCCGACTTAAGTACAAGAAGACTGACTCTTCCCACTGTCTATGTTTTGAACCATTCCTGTTGCACTAGTTATGGATTCCGATGCTTCACTTCAGGTTTACTGTATTACTTGGACCTGCTTGTTGACGATGAAACACAGAAATTGCATCGGAATTAAATACAAAAGGCACAACGCCGACTTATGTATAAGAAGACTGACTCTTCTTACTGACTATGTTTGAGCCATTCCTGTGACACTAACTATAGACTCTGATGCTTCACTTCAGGTTTACTGTATCCCTTGGTCCTTCTTATTGAAGATGAAACACAGAAATTGCATCGGAATTAAATACAAATATCACAATGCCAACTTAAGTACAAGAATACTGACTTTTCTTACTGTCTATGTTTTGAACCATCCCTGTGACACTAGTTATAGATTCCGATGCTTCACTCCAGGTTTACTGTATCCCTATGACCTTCTTATTGACGATGAAACACAGAAATTGCATCGGAATTAAATAAAAAAGGCACAATGCCGACATAAGTACAAGTGGACTGACTCATCTTACTGTCTATGATTTGAACCATTCCTGTGACACTAGTTACAGATTCCGATGCTTCACTCCAGGTGTACTGTATCCGTGGGACCTTCCTATTGACGATGAAACACAGAAATTGCATCGGAATTAAATACAAAAGGCACAATGCCGAATTAAGTACAAGAAGACTGACTCTTCTTACTGTCTATGTTTTGAAGCTTTCATGTGACACTAGTTATAGGTTCCGATGCCTCACTCCAGGTTTACTGTATCCCTTGGACCTTCTCATTGACGATGAAACCCAGAAATTGCATCGGAATTAAATACAAAAGGCACAATGGCGACTTAAGAACAAGAAGACTGATTCTTCTTACTGACTATGATTTGAACCATTCATGTGACACTAGTTATAGATGCCGGTGCTTCACTTCAGGTTTACTGTATCCCGTGGACCTTCTTATTGACGATGAAACACAGAAGTTGCATCGGAATTAAATACAAAAGGCACAATGCCGTCTTAAGTACAAGAAGACTGACTCTTCCCACTGTCTATGTCTTGAACCATTCCTGTTACACTAGTTATGGATTTCGATGCTTCACTTCAGATTTACTGTATTACTTGGACCTTCTTATTGACGATGAAACACAGAAATTGCATCGGAATTAAATACAAAAGGCACAACGCCGACTTATGTATAAGAAGACTGACTCTTCTTACTGACTATGTTTGAACCATTCCTGTGACACTAGCTATAGACTCTGATGCTTCACTTCAGGTTTACTGCATCCCTCTGACCTTCTTATTGACGATGAAACACAGAAATTGCATCGGAATTAAATACAAAAGGCACAATGCCGGATTAAGTACAAGAAGACTGACTCTTCTTACTGTCTACGTTTTGAACCATTTATGTGACACTAGTTATAGATTCCGATGTTTCACTCCAAGTTTACTGTATCCCTTGGACCTTCTTATTGACGATGAAACACAGAAATTGCATCGGAATTAAATACAAAAGGCACAATGCCGACTTAAGTAAAAGAATACTGACTCTTCTTACTGACTATGTTTTGGACCATTCATGTGACACTTGTTATAGATTCCGGTGCTTCACTTCAGTTTTACTGTATCCCTTGGACCTTCTTATTGACGATGAAAAACAGAAATTGCATCAAAAATAAATACAAAAGGCACAATGCCGACTTAAGTACAAGAAGACTGACTCTTCTTACTGACTATGCTTTGAACAATTCCGGTGACACTAGTTATAGATTCCGATGCTTCACTCCAGGTTTACTGTATCCCTTGGACCTTCTTATTGAGGATGAAACACTGATATTGGATCGGAATTAAATACAAAATGCACAATACCGACTTTAGTACAAGAAGACTGACTCTTCTTACTGACTATGATTTGATTCATTCCTGTGACACTAGTTATAGATTCCGATGTTTCACTCCAAGTTTACTATGTCCCTTGGACCTTCTTATTGACGATGAAACACAGCAATTGCATCGGAATTAAATAGAAAAGCCCCAATGCCGACTTAAGTGCAAGAAGACTGACTCTTCCTACTGTCTATATTTTGAACCATTCCTGTATCAGTAGTCATTGATTCCGATGCTTCACTCCAGGTTCATTTTTATCCCTTGGACCTTCTTATTGACGATGAAACACAGAAATTGCATCGGAATTAAATACTAAAGGCACAATGCCGACTTAAGTACAAGAAGACTGACTCTTCTTACTGACTATGTTTTGAGCCATTCCTGTGACACTAGTTATAGATTCCGATGCTTCACTTCAGGTTTACTGTATCCCTTGGACCTTCTTATTGACGATGAAACACAGAAGTTGCATCGGAAATAAATACAAAAGGCACAATGACGTCTTAAGTACAAGAAGACTGACTCTACCCACTGTCTATGTTTTGAACCATTCCTGTTACACTAGTTATGGATTTCGATGCTTCACTTCAGATTTACTGTATTACTTGGACCTTCTTATTGACGATGAAACACAGAAATTGCATCGGAATTCAATACAAAAGGCACAACACCGACTTATGTATAAGAAGACTGACTCTTCCCACTGTCTATGTTTGAACTATTCCTGTGACACTAGTTATGGATTCCGATGCTTCACTTCAGGTTTACTGTATTACCTGGACCTGCTTGTTGAAAATGAAATACAGAACCTGCATCGGAATTAAATACAAAAGGCACAACGCCGACTTATGTATAAGAAGACTGACTCTTCTTACTGACTATGTTTGAACCATTCCTGTGACACTAACAATAGACTCTGATGCTTCACTTCAGGTTTACTGTATCCCTTGGTCCTTCTTATTGAAGATGAAACACAGAAATTGCATCGGAACTAAATACAAATATCACAATGGCAACTTAAGTACAAGAATACTGACTCTTCTTACTGTCTATGTTTTGAACCATCCCTGTGACACTAGTTATAGATTCCGATGCTTCACTCCAGGTTTACTGTATCCCTTGGACCTTCTTATTGACGATGAAACACAGAAATTGCATCGGAATTAAATAAAAAAGGCACAATGCCGACATAAGTGCAAGTGGACTGACTCATCTTACTGTCTATGATTTGAACCATTCCTGTGACACTAGTTACAGATTCCGATGCTTCCCTCCAGGTGTACTGCATCCGCGGGACCTTCCTATTGACGATGAAACACAGAAATTGCATCGGAATTAAATACAAAAAGCACAATGCCGACTTAAGTTCAAGAAGACTGACTCTTCTTACTGACTACGTTTTGAACCATTCCTGTGACACTAGTTATAGATACCGATGCTTCACTTCAGGTTTACTGTATCCCTCTGACCTTATTGACGATGAAACACAGAAATTGCATCGGAATTAAATACAAAAGGCACAATGCCGAATTAAGTACAAGAAGACTGACGCTTCTTACTGTCTATGTTTTGAACCTTTCATGTGACACTAGTTATAGGTTCCGATGCATCACTCCAGGTTTACTGTATCCCTTGGACCTTCTAATTGACGATGAAACACAGAAATTGCATCGGAATTAAATACAAAAGGCACAATGGCGACTTAAGTACAAGAAGACTGATTCTTCTTACTGACTGTGATTTGAACCATTCATGTGACACTAGTTATAGATTCCGATGATTCACTCCAAGTTTACTGTATCCCTTGGACCTTCTTATTGAAGATGAAACACTGATATTGCATCGGAATTAAATACAAAATGCACAATGCCGACTTTAGTACAAGAAGACTGACTCATCTTACTGACTATGATTTGATTCATTCCTGTGACACTAGTTATAGA
Organism: Schistocerca piceifrons; assembly: GCF_021461385.2. Taxonomy (NCBI): domain Eukaryota; kingdom Metazoa; phylum Arthropoda; class Insecta; order Orthoptera; family Acrididae; genus Schistocerca; species Schistocerca piceifrons. Next base: position 8,231,334 of record NW_025727396.1, on the reverse strand, counting down.
TTCCGATGCTTCACTTCAGGTTTCCTGTATCCCTTGGACCTTCTTATTGACGATGAAGCACAGAAATTGCATCGGAATTAAATACAAATGGCACAATGCCGACTTCTGTACAAGAAGACTAACTCTTCTTACTGACTATGTTTTGAAACATTCCTGTGGTCCTAGTTATAGATTCCGGTGCTTCACTTCAGGTTAACTGTATCCCTCTGACCTACTTATTGACGATGAAACACACAAATTGCATCGGAATTAAATACAGAAGGCACAATGCCGGATTAAGTACAAGAAGACTGACTCTTCTTACTGTCTATGTTATTAACCATTCATGTGACACTAGTTATAGATTCCGATGCTTCACACCAGGTTTACTGTATCCCTTGGACCTTCTTATTGTCGATGAAACACAGAAATTGCATCGGAATTAAATACAAAAGGCACAATGCCGAGTTAAGTACAAGAAGACTGACTCTTCTTACTGCCCATGATTTGAACCATTCCTGTGACACTAGTTATAGATTCCGATGTTTCACTCCAGGTTTACTATTTCCCTTGGACCTTCGTATTGACGATGAAACACAGAACTTGCGTCGAAGTTACATAGAAAAGCCACAATGCCGACTCAAGTACAAGAAGACTGACTCTTCCTATTGTCTATGTTTTGAACCATTCCTGTGACACTAGTTATAGATTCCGATGCATCACATCAGGTTTACTGCATCCCTCTGAGCTTCTTATTGACGATGAAACACAGAAATTGCATCGGAATAAAATACAAAAGGCACAATGCCGACTTAAGTACAAGAAGACTGACTCTTCCCACTGTCTATGTTTTGAACCATTCCTGTTACACTAGTTATGGATTCCGATTCTTCACTTCAGGTTTACTGTATTACTTGGACCTGCTTGTTGACGATGAAACACAGAAATTGCATCGGAATTAAATACAAAAGGCACAACGCCGACTTATGTATAAGAAGACTGACTCTTCTTACTGACTATGTTTGAGCCATTCCTGTGACACTAACTATAGACTCTGATGCTTCACTTCAGGTTTACTGAATCCCTTGATCCTTCTAATTGAAGATGAAACACAGAAATTGCATCGGAATTAAATACAAATATCACAATGCCAACTTAAGTACAAGAATACTGACTTTTCTTACTGTCTATGTTTTGAACCATCCCTGTGACACTAGTTATAGATTCCGATGCTTCACTCCAGGTTTACTGTATCCCCATGACCTTCTTATTGACGATGAAACACAGAAATTGCATCGGAATTAAATAAAAAAGGCACAATGCCGACATAAGTACAAGTGGACTGACTCATCTTACTGTCTATGATTTGAACCATTCCTGTGACACTAGTTACAGATTCCGATGCTTCACTCCAGGTGTACTGTATCCGTGGGACCTTCCTATTGACGATGAAACACAGAAATTGCATCGGAATTAAATACAAAAGGCACAATGCCGAATTAAGTACAAGAAGACTGACTCTTCCCACTGTCTATGTCTTGAACCATTCCTGTTACACTAGTTATGGATTTCGATGCTTCACTTCAGATTTACTGTATTACTTGGACCTTCTTATTGACGATGAAACACAGTAATTGCATCGGAATTAAATACAAAAGGCACAACGGCGACTTATGTATTAGAAGACTGACTCTTCTCACTGACTATGTTTGAACCATTCCTGTGACACTAGCTATAGACTCTGATGCTTCACTTCAGGTTTACTGTATCCCTCTGACCTTCTTATTGACGATGAAACACAGAAATTGCATCGGAATTAAATACAAAAGGCACAATGCCGGATTAAGTACAAGAACACTGACTCTTCTTACTGTCTACGTTTTGAACCATTTATGTGACACTAGTTATAGATTCCGATGTTTCACTCCAAGTTTACTGTATCCCTTGGACCTTCTTATTGACGATGAAACACAGAAATTGCATCGGAATTAAATACAAAAGGCACAATGCCGACTTAAGTAAAAGAATACTGACTCTTCTTACTGACTATGTTTTGGACCATTCATGTGACACTTGTTATAGATTCCGGTGCTTCACTTCAGTTTTACTGTATCCCTTGGACCTTCTTATTGACGATGAAACACAGAAATTGCATCGGAAATGAATACAAAAGGCACAATGCCGACTTAAGTACAAGAAGACTGACTCTTCTTACTGACTATGCTTTGAACAATTCCGGTGACACTAGTTATAGATTCCGATGCTTCACTCCAGGTTTACTGTATCCCTTGGACCTTCTTATTGAGGATGAAACACTGATTTTGGATCGGAATTAAATACAAAATGCACAATACCGACTTTAGTACAAGAAGACTGACTCTTCTTACTGACTATGATTTGATTCATTCCTGTGACACTAGTTATAGATTCCGATGTTTCACTCCAAGTTTACTATGTCCCTTGGACCTTCTTATTGACGATGAAACACAGAACTTGCGTCGGAGTTAAATAGAAAAGCCACAATGCCGACTTAAGTACAAGAAAACTGACTCTTCCTATTGTGTATGTTTTGAACCATTCCTGTGACACTAGTTATAGATTCCGATGCATCACATCATGTATACTGCATCCTTCTGACCTTCTTATTGACGATGAAACACAGAAATTGCATCGGAATTAAATAGAAAAGGCACAATGCCGACTTAAGTACAAGAAGACTGACTCTTCCCACTGTCTATGTTTGAACTATTCCTGTGACACTAGTTATAGATTCCGATGCTTCACTTCAGGTTTACTGTATCCCTTGGACCTTCTTATTGACGATGAAACACAGCAATTGCATCGGAATTAAATAGAAAAGCCCCAATGCCGACTTAAGTGCAAGAAGACTGACTCTTCCTACTGTCTATATTTTGAACCATTCCTGTATCAGTAGTCATTGATTCCGATGCTTCACTCCAGGTTCATTTTTGTCCCTTGGACCTTCTTATTGACGATGAAACACAGAAATTGCATCGGAATTAAATACTAAAGGCACAATGCCGACTTAAGTACAAGAAGACTGACTCTTCTTACTGACTATGTTTTGAGCCATTCCTGTGACACTAGTTATAGATTCCGATGCTTCACTTCAGGTTTACTGTATCCCTTGGACCTTCTTATTGACGATGAAACACAGAAGTTGCATCGGAAATAAATACAAAAGGCACAATGCCGTCTTAAGTACAAGAAGACTGACTCTACCCACTGTCTATGTTTTGAACCATTCCTGTTACACTAGTTATGGATTTCGATGCTTCACTTCAGATTTACTGTATTACTTGGACCTTCTTATTGACGATGAAACACAGAAATTGCATCGGAATTCAATACAAAAGGCACAACACCGACTTATGTATAAGAAGACTGACTCTTCCCACTGTCTATGTTTAAACTATTCCTGTGACACTAGTTATGGATTCCGATGCTTCACTTCAGGTTTACTGTATTACCTGGACCTGCTTGTTGAAAATGAAATACAGAACCTGCATCGGAATTAAATACAAAAGGCACAACGCCGACTTATGTATAAGAAGACTGACTCTTCTTACTGACTATGTTTGAGCCATTCCTGTGACACTAACAATAGACTCTGATGCTTCACTTCAGGTTTACTGTATCCCTTGGTCCTTCTTATTGAAGATGAAACACAGAAATTGCATCGGAACTAAATACAAATATCACAATGCCAACTTAAGTACAAGAATACTGACTCTTCTTACTGTCTATGTTTTGAACCATCCCTGTGACACTAGTTATAGTTTCCGATGCTTCACTCCAGGTATACTGTATCCCTTGGACCTTCTTATTGACGATGAAACACAGAAATTGCATCGGAATTAAATAAAAAAGGCACAATGCCGACATAAGTACAAGTGGACTGACTCATCTTACTGTCTATGATTTGAACCATTCCTGTGACACTAGTTACAGATTCCGATGCTTCACTCCAGGTGTACTGCATCCGCGGGACCTTCCTATTGACGATGAAACACAGAAATTGCATCGGAATTAAATACAAAAAGCACAATGCCGACTTAAGTTCAAGAAGACTGACTCTTCTTACTGACTACGTTTTGAACCATTCCTGTGACACTAGTTATAGATACCGATGCTTCACTTCAGGTTTACTGTATCCCTCTGACCTTATTGACGATGAAACACAGAAATTGCATCGGAATTAAATACAAAAGGCACAATGCCGAATTAAGTACAAGAAGACTGACTCTTCTTACTGCCTATGTTTTGAACCTTTCATGTGACACTAGTTATAGGTTCCGATGCCTCACTCCAGGTTTACTGTATCCCTTGGACCTTCTCATTGACGATGAAACACAGAAATTGCATCGGAATTAAATACAAAAGGCACAATGGCGACTTAAGTACAAGAAGACTGATTCTTCTTACTGACTGTGATTTGAACCATTCATGTGACACTAGTTATAGATGACGGTGCTTCACTTCAGGTTTACTGTATCCCGTGGACCTTCTTATTGACGATGAAACACAGAAGTTGCATCGGAATTAAATACGAAAGGCACAATGCCGTCTTAAGTACAAGAAGACTGACTCTTCCCACTGTCTATGTTTTGAACCATTCCTGTTACACTAGTTATGGATTTCGATGCTTCACTTCAGGTTTACTGTATTACTTGGACCTTCTTATTGACGATGAAACACAGAAATTGCATCGGAATTAAATACAAAAGGCACAATTCCGGATTAAGTACAAGAAGACTGACTTTTCTTACTGCCTATGTTTTGAACCATTCCTGTGACACTAGTTATAGATTCCGATGCTTCACTTCAGGTTTCCTGTATCCCTTGGACCTTCTTATTGACGATGAAGCACAGAAATTGCATCGAAATTAAATACAAATGGCACAATGCCGACTTCTGTACAAGAAGACTGACTCTTCTTACTGTCTATGTTTTGAACCATCCCTGTGACACTAGTTATAGATTCCGATGCTTCACTCCAGGTTTACTGTATCCCTTGGACCTTCTTATTGACGATGAAACACAGAAATTGCATCGGAATTAAATACAAATAGCACAATGCCGACTTCTGTACAAGAAGACTGACTCTTCTTACTGACTAAGTTTTGAAACATTCCTGTGACACTAGTTACAGATTCCGATGCTTCACTTATGGTTTACTGTATCCCTCTGACCTTCTTATTGACGATGAAACACAGAAATTGCATCGGAATTAAATACAAAAGGCACAATGCCGGATTAAGTACAAGAAGACTGACTCTTCTTACTGTCTATGTTTTGAACCATTTATGTGACACTAGTTATAGATTCCGATGTTTCACTCCAAGTTTACTGTATCCCTTGGACCTTCTTATTGACGATGAAACACAGAAATGGCATCGGAATTAAATACAAAAGGCACAATGCCGACTTAAGTACAAGAATACTGACTCTTCTTACTGACTATGTTTTGGACCATTGATGTGACACTTGTTATAGATTCCGGTGCTTTGCTTCAGTTTTACTGTGTGCCTTGGACCTTCTTATTGACGATGAAACACAGAAATTGCATCGGAAATAAATACAAAAGGCACAATGCCGAGGTAAGTACAAGAAGACTGACTCTTCTTACTGCCTATGTTTTGAACCATTCCTGTGACACTAGTTATAGATTCCGATGCTTCACTAAAGGTTTACTATATCCCTTGGACCTTCTTATTGACGATGAAACACAGAACTTGGGTCGGAGATAAATAGAAAAGCCACAATGCTGACTTAAGTACAAGAGGACTGACTCTTCCTATTGTGTATGTTTTGAACCATTCCTGTGACACTAGTTATAGATTCCGATGCATCACATCATGTTTACTGCATCCCTCTGCCCTTCTTATTGACGATGAAACACAGAAATTGCATCGGAAGTAAATAGAAAAGGCACAATGCCGACTTAGGTGCAAGAAGACTGACTCTTCCTACTGTCTATATTTTGAACCATTCCTGTGTCACTAGTCATAGATTCCGATGCTTCACTCCAGGTTTACTTTATCCCTTGGACCTCCTTATTGACGATGAAACACAGAAATTGCATCGGAATTAAACACAAAATACTTAAGTACAAGAAGACTGACTCTTCTTACTGACTATGATTTGAACCATTCATGTGACACTAGTTTTAGATTCCGGTGCTTCACTTCAGGTTTACTGTATCCCTCTGACCTTCTAATTGACGATGAAACACTGAAATTGCATCGGAATTGAATACTAAAGGCACAATGCAGATATAGGACAAGAAGACTGACTCTTCTTACTGTCGATGCTTCGAACCATTCCTGTGACACTAGTAATAGATTCCGATGCTTCACTCCAGGTTTACTGTATCCCTTGGACCTTCTTATTGACGATGAAACACAGAAATTGCATCGTAAATAAATACAAAAGGCACAATGCCGGCTTAAGTACAAGAAGGCTGACTCTTCTTACTGACTTTGTTTTGAACCATTCCTGTGACACTAGTTATAGATTCTGATGCTTCACTTCAGGTATACTGTATCCCTTGGATCGTCTTATTGACGATGAAACACAGAAGTTGCATCGGAATTAAATACAAAAGGCACAATGCCGACTTAAGTGCAAGAGTACTGACTCTTCTTACTGTCTATGATTTGAACCATCCCTGTGACACTAGTTATAGATTCCAATGCTTCACTCCAGGTTTACTGTATCCCTTGGACCTTCGTATTGACGATGAAACACTGAAATTGCATCGGAATTAAATACAAAATGCACAATGCCGACTTTAGTACAAGAAGACTGACTCTTCTTACTGACTATGATTTGATTCATTCCTGTGACACTAGTTATAGATTCCGATGCTTTACTCCCGGTTTACTGTATCCCTTGGACCTTCTTATTAACGATGAAACACAGAAATTGCATCGGAATTAAATACAAATGGCACAATGCCGACTTCTGTACAAGAAGACTGACTCTTCTTACTGACAAAGTTTTGAAACATCCTGAGACACTAGTTATAGATTCCGATGCATCACTTCAGGTTTACTGTATCCCTCTGACCTTCTTATTGACGATGAAACACAGAAATTGCATCGGAATTAAATACAAAAGGCACAATGCCGGATTAAGTACAAGAAGACTGACTTTTCTTACTGTCTATGTTTTGAACCACTTATGTGACACTAGTTATAGATTCCGATGTTTCACTCCAAGTTTACCGTATCCCTTGGACGTTCTTATTGACGATGAAACACAGAAATTGCATCGGAATTAAATACAAAAGGCACAATGCCGACTTAAGTACAAGAATACTGACTCTTCTTACTGACTATGTTTCGGACCATTCATGTGACACTTGTTATAGATTCCGGTGCTTCACTTCAGTTTTACTGTACCCCTTGGACCTTCTTATTGACGATGAAACACAGAAATTGCATCGGAAATAAATACAAAAGGCACAATGCCGACTTAAGTACAAGAAGACTGACTCTTCTTACTGACTATGCTTTGAACAATTCCGGTTACACTAGTTATAGATTCCGATGCTTCACTCCTGGTTTACTGTATCCCTTGGACCTTCTTATTGAAGATGAAACACTGATATTGGATCTGAATTAAATTCAAAATGCACAATGCCGACTTTAGTACAAGAAGACTGACTCTTCTTACTGACTATGATTTAAGTTATTCCTGTGACACTAGTTATAGATTCCGATGCTTCACTTCAGGTTTCCTGTATCACTTGGACCTTCTTATTGACGATGAAGCACAGAAATTGCATCGAAATTAAATACAAATGGCACAATGCCGACTTCTGTACAAGAAGACTGACTCTTCTTACTGACTATGTTTCGAAACATTCCTGTGGTCCTAGTTATAGATTCCGATGCTTCACTTCAGGTTTACTGTATCCCTCTGACCTTCTTATTGACGATGAAACACACAAATTGCATCGGAATTAAATACAGAAGGCACAATGCCGGATTAAGTACAAGAAGACTGACTCTTCTTACTGTCTATGTTATGAACCATTGATGTGACACTAGTTACGGATTTCGATGCTTCACTTTATGTTTACTGTGTCACAGGTTTACTGTATCCCTTGGTCCTTCTTATTGAAGATGAAACACAAAAATTGCATCGGAATTAAATACAAAAGGCCCAATGCCGACTTAAGTACAAGAGTACTGACTCTTCTTACTGTCTATGTTTTGAACCATCCCTGTGACACTAGTTATAGATTCCGATGCTTCACTCCAGGTTTACTGTATCCCTTGGACCTTCTTATTGACGATGAAACACTGAAATTGCATCGGAATTAAATACAAAATGCACAATGCCGACTTTAGTACAAGAAGACTGACTCTTCTTACTGACTAAGTTTTGAAACATTCCTGTGACACTAGTTATAGATTCCGATGCTTCACTTCAGGTTTACTGTATCCCTCTGACCCTCTTATTGACGATGAAACACAGAAATTGCATCGGAACTAAATACAAAAGGCACAATGCCGGATTAAGTACAAGAAGGCTGACTCTTCTTACTGTCTATGTTTTGAACCATTTATGTGACACTAGTTATAGATTCCGATGTTTCACTCCAAGTTTACTGTATCCCTTGGACCTTCTTATTGACGATGAAACACAGAAATTGCATCGGAATTAAATACAAAAGGCACAATGCCGAGGTAAGTACAAGAAGACTGACTCTTCTTACTGCCTATGTTTTGAACCATTCCTGTGACACTAGTTATAGATTCCGATGCTTCACTCCAGGTTTACTATATCCCTTGGACCTTCTTATTGACGATGAAACACAGAACTTGCGTCGGAGTTAAATAGAAAAGCCACAGTGCCGACTTAAGTACAAGAAGACTGACTCTTCCTATTGTGTATGTTTTGAACCATTCCTGTGACACTAGTTATAGATTCCGATGCATCACATCATGTTTACTGCTTCCCTCTGAGCTTCTTATTGACGATGAATCACAGAAATTGCATCGAAATGAAATACAAATGGCACAATGCCGACTTAAGTTCAAGAAGACTGACTCTTCCCACTCGCTATGTTTGAACTAATCCTGTGACACTAGTTATAGATTCCGATGCTTCACTTCAGGTTTACTGTATCCCTTGGACCTTCTTATTGACGATGAAACACAGCAATTGCATCGGAATTAAATAGAAAAGGCACAATGCCGACTTAAGTGCAAGAAGACTGACTCTTTCTACTGTCTATATTTTGAACCATTCCTGTGTCACTAGTCATAGATTCCGATGCTTCACTCCAGGTTTACTTTATCCCTTGGACCTCCTTATTGACGATGAAACACAGAAATTGCATCGGAATTAAATACAAAAGGCACAATGCCGACTTAAGTACAAGAAGACTGACTCTTCTTACTGACTATGATTTGAACCATTCATGTGACACTAGTTTTAGATTCCGGTGCTTCACTTCAGGTTTACTGTATCCCTGTGACCTTCTAATTGACGATGAAACACTGAAATTGCATGGCAATTAAATACTAAAGGCACAATGCCGAATTAAGTACAAGAAGACTGACTCTCCTTACTGTCGATGCTTCGAACCATTCCTGTGACACTAGTTATAGATTCCGATGCTTCACTCCAGGTTTACTGTATCCCTTGGACCTTCTTATTGTCGATGAAACACAGAAATTGCATCGTAAATAATTACAAAAGGCACAATGCCGGCTTAAGTACAAGAAGACTGACTCTTCTTACTGACTTTGTTTTGAACCATTCCTGTGACACTAGTTATAGATTCTGATGCTTCACTTCAGGTATACTGTATCCCTCGGATCTTCTTATTGACGATGAAACACAGAAGTTGCATCGGAATTAAATACAAAAGGCACAATGACGTCTTAAGTACAAGAAGACTGACTCTTCATACTGACTATGTTTGAACCATTCCTGTGAAACTAGTTATAGATTCCGATGCTTGACTTCAGATTTACTGTATCCCTCTGACCTTCTTATTGACGATGAAATACAGAAATTGCATCGCAATTAAATACTAAAGGCACAATGCCGAATTAAGTACAAGAAGACTGACTCTTCCAACTGTCTATGTTTTGAACCATTCCTGTTAGACTAGTTATGGATTCCGATGCTTCACTTCAGGTTTACTATATTACTTATACCTTCTTATTGACGATGAAACACAGAAATTGCATCGGAATTAAATACAAAAGGCACAACGCCGACTTATGTATAAGAAGACTGACTCTTCTTACTGACTATGTTTGAACCATTCCCGTGACACTAGCTATAGACTCTGATGCTTCACTTCAGGTTTACTGTTTCCCTTGGTCCTTCTTATTGAAGATGAAACACAGAAATTGCATCGGAATTAAATACAAATGCACAATGCCGACTTAAGTACAAGAGTACTGACTCTTCTTACGGTCTATGTTCGCAACCATCCCTGTGACACTAGCTATAGTTTCCGATGCTTCACTCCAGGTTTACTGTATCCCTTGGACCTTCTTATTGACGATGAAACACTGAAATTGCATCGGAATTAAATACAAAATGCACAATGCCGACTTTAGTACAAGAAGACTGACTCTTCTTACTGACTATGATTTGATTCATTCCTGTGACACTAGTTATAGATTCCGATGCTTCACTACAGGTTTATTGTATCCCTTGGACCTTCTTATTGACGATGAAACACAGAAATTGCATCGGAATTAAATACAAAAGGCACAATGCCGACTTAAGTACAAGTATACTGACTTTTCTTACTGACTATGTTTTGGACCATTCATGTGACACTTGTTATAGATTCCGGTGCTTCACTTCAGTTTTACTGTATCCCTTGGACCTTCTTATTGACGATGAAACACAGAAATTGCATTGGAAATAAATACAAAAGGCACAATGCCGACTTAAGTACAAGAAGACTGACTCTTCTTACCGTCTATGTTATGAACCATTCATATGACACTAGTTATAGATTCCGATGCTTCACTCCAGGTTTACTGTATCCTTTGAACCTTCTTATTGAAGATGAAACACTGATATTGCATCGGAATTAAATACAAAATGCACAATGCCGACTTTAGTACAAGAAGACTGACTCTTCTTACTGACTATGATTTGTTTCATTCCTGTGACACTAGTTATAGATTCCGATGCTTCACTTCAGGTTTCCTGTATCCCTTGGACCTTCTTATTGACGATGAAGCACAGAAATTGCATCGGAATTAAATACAAATGGCACAATGCCGACTTCTGTACAAGAAGACTGACTCTTCTTACTGACTATGTTTTGAAACATTCCTGTGGTCCTAGTTATAGATTCCGATGCTTCACTTCAGGTTTACTGTATCCCTCTGACCTTCTTATTGACGATGAAACACACAAATTGCATCGGAATTAAATACAGAAGGCACAATGCCGGCTTAAGTACAAGAAGACTGACTCTTCTTACCGTCTATGTTATGAACCATTCTTGTGACACTAGTCATAGATTCCGATGCTTCACTCCAGGTTTACTGTGTCCCTTGGACCTTCTTATTGACGATGAAACACAGAAATTGCATCGGAATTAAATACAAAAGGCACAATGCCGAGTTAAGTACAAGAAGACTGACTCTTCTTACTGCCTATGTTTTGAACCATTCCTGTGACACTAGTTATAGATTCCGATGCTTCTCTCCAGGTTTACTGTATCCCTTGGACCTTCTTATTGACGATGAAACGCAGAAATTGCATCGGAATGATATAAAAAAGGCACAATGCCGACTTATGTACAAGAAGACTGACTCTTCTTACTGACTATGTTTTGGATCATTCATGTGACACTTGTTATAGATTTCGGTGCTTCACTTCTGTTTTACTGTATCCCTTGGACCTTCTTATTGACGATGAAACACAGAAATTGCATCGGAAATAAATACAAAAGGCACAATGCCGACTTAAGTACAAGACGACTGACTCTTCTTACTGACTATGATTTGATTCATTCCTGTGACACTAGTTATAGATTCCGATGCTTCACTTCAGGTTTCCTGTATCCCTTGAACCTTCTTATTGACGATGAAGCACAGAAATTGCATAGAAATTAAATACAAATGGCACAATGCCGACTTATGTACAAGAAGACTGACTCTTCTTACTGACTATGTTTTGAAACATTCCTGTGGTCCTAGTTATAGATTCCGATGCTTCACTTCAGGTTTACTGTATCCCTCTGACCTTCTGATTGACGATGAAACACACAAATTGCATCGGAATTAAATACAGAAGGCACAATGCCGGATTAAGCACAAGAAGACTGACTCTTCTTACTGTCTATGTTATGAACCATTCATGTGACACTAGTTATGGATTTCGATGCTTCACTTCAGGTTTACTGTGTTACAGGTTTACTGTATCCCTTGGTCCTTCTTATTGAAGATGAAACACAGAAATTGGATCGGAATTAAATACAAAGGGCCCAATGCCGACTTAAGTACAAGAGTACTGACTCTTCTTACTGTCTATGATTTGAACCATCCCTGTGACAGTAGTTATAGATTCCGATGTTTCACTCCAGGTTTACTGTATCCCTTGGACCTTCTTATTGACGATGAAACACTGAAATTGCATCGGAATTAAATACAAAATGCACAATGCCGACTTTAGTACAAGAAGACTGACTCTTCTTACTGACTAAGTTATGAAACATTCCTGTGACACTAGTTATAGTTTCCGATGCTTCACTCTAGGTTTACTGTATCCCTCTGACCTTCTTATTGACGATGAAACACAGAAATTGCATAGGAATTAAATACAAACGGCACAACGCCGACTTATGTATACGAAGACTGACTCTTCTTACTGACTATGTTTGAACCATTCCTGTGACACTAGCTATAGACTCTGATGCTTCACTTCAGGTTTACTGTATCCCTTGGACCTTCTTATTGACGATGAATCACAGAAATTGCATCGGAATGAAATACAAATGGCACAATGCCGACTTAAGTTCAAGAAGACTGACTCTTCCCACTGGCTATGTTTGAACTAATCCTGTAACACTAGTTATAGATTCCGATGCTTCACTTCAGGTTTACTGTATCCCTTATACCTTCTTATTGACGATGAAACACAGCAATTGCATCGGAATTAAATAGAAAAGGCACAATGCCGACTTAAGTGCAAGAAGACTGACTCTTTCTACTGTCTATATTTTGAACCATTCCTGTGTCACTAGTCATAGATTCCGATGCTTCACTCCAGGTTTACTTTATCCCTTGGACCTCCTTATTGACGATGAAACACAGAAATTGCATCGGAATTAAATACAAAAGGCACAATGCCGACTTAAGTACAAGAAGACTGACTCTTCTTACTGACTATGATTTGAACCATTCATGTGACACTAGTTTTAGATTCCGGTGCTTCACTTCAGGTTTACTGTATCCCTGTGACCTTCTAATTGACGATGAAACACTGAAATTGCATCGCAATTAAATACTAAAGGCACAATGCCGAATTAAGTACAAGAAGACTGACTCTCCTTACTGTCGATGCTTCGAACCAATCCTGTGACACTAGTTATAGATTCCGATGCTTCACTCCAGGTTTACTGTATCCCTTGGACCTTCTTATTGTCGATGAAACACAGAAATTGCATCGTAAATAATTACAAAAGGCACAATGCCGGCTTAAGTACAAGAAGACTGACTCTTCTTACTGACTTTGCTTTGAACCATTCCTGTGACACTAGTTATAGATTCTGATGCTTCACTTCAGGTATACTGTATCCCTCGGATCTTCTTATTGACGATGAAACACAGAAGTTGCATCGGAATTAAATACAAAAGGCACAATGACGTCTTAAGTACAAGAAGACTGACTCTTCATACTGACTATGTTTGAACCATTCCTGTGAAACTAGTTATAGATTCCGATGCTTGACTTCAGATTTACTGTATCCCTCTGACCTTCTTATTGACGATGAAACACAGAAATTGCATCGCAATTAAATACTAAAGGCACAATGCCGAATTAAGTACAAGAAGACTGACTCTTCCAACTGTCTATGTTTTGAACCATCCCTGTTAGACTAGTTATGGATTCCGATGCTTCACTTCAGGTTTACTATATTACTTATACCTTCTTATTGACGATGAAACACAGAAATTGCATCGGAATTAAATACAAAAGGCACAACGCCGACTTATGTATAAGAAGACTGACTCTTCTTACTGACTATGTTTGAACCATTCCCATGACACTAGCTATAGACTCTGATGCTTCACTTCAGGTTTACTGTTTCCCTTGGTCCTTCTTATTGAAGATGAAACACAGAAATTGCATCGGAATTAAATACAAATGCACAATGCCGACTTAAGTACAAGAGTACTGACTCTTCTTACGGTCTATGTTCGCAACCATCCCTGTGACACTAGCTATAGTTTCCGATGCTTCACTCCAGGTTTACTGTATCCCTTGGACCTTCTTATTGACGATGAAACACTGAAATTGCATCGGAATTAAATACAAAATGCACAATGCCGACTTTAGTACAAGAAGACTGACTCTTCTTACTGACTATGATTTGATTCATTCCTGTGACACTAGTTATAGATTCCGATGCTTCACTCCAGGTTTACTGTATCCCTTGGACCTTCTTATTGACGATGAAACACAGAAATTGCATCGGAAATAAATACAAATGGCACAATGCCGACTTCTGTACAAGAAGACTGACCCTTCTTACTGACTAAGTTTTGAAACATTCCTGTGACACTAGTTATAGATTCCGATGCTTCACTTCAGGTTTACTGTATCCCTCTAACCTTCGTATTGACGATGAAACACAGAAATTGCGTCGGAATTAAATACAAAAGGCACAATGCCGGATTAAGTACAAGAAGACTGACTCTTCTTACTATCTATGTTTTGAACCATTTATGTGACATTAGTTATAGATTCCGATGTTTCACTCCAAGTTTAGTGTATCCCGTGCACCTTCTTATTGACGATGAAACACAGAAATTGCATCGGAATTAAATACAAATGGCACAATGCCGACTTCTGTACAAGAAGACTGACTCTTCTTACTGACTATGTTTTGAAACATTCCTGTGGTCCTAGTTATAGATTCCGATGCTTCACTTCAGGTTTACTGTATCCCTCTGACCTTCTTATTGACGATGAAACACACAAATTGCATCGGAATTAAATACAGAAGGCACAATGCCGGCTTAAGTACAAGAAGACTGACTCTTCTTACCGTCTATGTTATGAACCATTCTTGTGACACTAGTTATAGATTCCGATGCTTCACTCCAGGTTTACTGTATCCCTTGGACCTTCTTATTGACGATGAAACACAGAAATTGCATCGGAATTAAATACAAAAGGCACAATGCCGAGTTAAGTACAAGAAGACTGACTCTTCTTACTGCCTATGTTTTGAACCATTCCTGTGACACTAGTTATAGATTCCGATGCTTCTCTCCAGGTTTACTGTATCCCTTGGACCTTCTTATTGACGATGAAACGCAGAAATTGCATCGGAATGATATAAAAAAGGCACAATGCCGACTTATGTACAAGAAGACTGACTCTTCTTACTGACTATGTTTTGGATCATTCATGTGACACTTGTTATAGATTTCGGTGCTTCACTTCAGTTTTACTGTATCCCTTGGACCTTCTTATTGACGATGAAACACAGAAATTGCATCGGAAATAAATACAAAAGGCACAATGCCGACTTAAGTACAAGACGACTGACTCTTCTTACTGACTATGATTTGATTCATTCCTGTGACACTAGTTATAGATTCCGATGCTTCACTTCAGGTTTCCTGTATCCCTTGAACCTTCTTATTGACGATGAAGCACAGAAATTGCATCGAAATTAAATACAAATGGCACAATGCCGACTTATGTACAAGAAGACTGACTCTTCTTACTGACTATGTTTTGAAACATTCCTGTGGTCCTAGTTATAGATTCCGATGCTTCACTTCAGGTTTACTGTATCCCTCTGACCTTCTGATTGACGATGAAACACACAAATTGCATCGGAATTAAATACAGAAGGCACAATGCCGGATTAAGCACAAGAAGACTGACTCTTCTTACTGTCTATGTTATGAACCATTCATGTGACACTAGTTATGGATTTCGATGCTTCACTTCAGGTTTACTGTGTTACAGGTTTACTGTATCCCTTGGTCCTTCTTATTGAAGATGAAACACAGAAATTGCATCGGAATTAAATACAAAGGGCCCAATGCCGACTTAAGTACAAGAGTACTGACTCTTCTTACTGTCTATGATTTGAACCATCCCTGTGACAGTAGTTATAGATTCCGATGTTTCACTCCAGGTTTACTGTATCCCTTGGACCTTCTTATTGACGATGAAACACTGAAATTGCATCGGAATTAAATACAAAATGCACAATGCCGACTTTAGTACAAGTAGACTGACTCTTCTTACTGACTAAGTTATGAAACATTCCTGTGACACTAGTTATAGTTTCCGATGCTTCACTCTAGGTTTACTGTATCCCTCTGACATTCTTATTGACGATGAAACACAGAAATTGCATCGGAATTAAATACAAACGGCACAACACCGACTTATGTATACGAAGACTGACTCTTCTTACTGACTATGTTTGAACCATTCCTGTGACACTAGCTATAGACTCTGATGCTTCACTTCAGGTTTACTGTATCCCTTGGACCTTCTTATTGACGATGAAACACAGAAATTGCATCGGAATTAAATACAAACGGCACAACACCGACTTATGTATACGAAGACTGACTCTTCTTACTGACTATGTTTGAACCATTCCTGTGACACTAGCTATAGACTCTGATGCTTCACTTCAGGTTTACTGTATCCCTTGGACCTTCTTATTGACGATGAAACACAGAAATTGCATCGGAATTAAATACAAAATGCACAATGCCGACTTTAGTACAAGAAGACTGACTCTTCTTACTGACTAAGTTTTAAACCATTCATGTGACACTAGTTTTAGATTCCGGTGCTTCACTTCAGGTTTACTGTATCCCTGTGACCTTCTAATTGACGATGAAACACTGAAATTGCATCGGAATTAAATACTAAAGGAACAATGCCGAATTAAGTACAAGAAGACTGACTCTTCTTACTGTCGATGCTTCGAACCATTCCTGTGACACTAGTTATAGATTCCGATGCTTCACTCCAGGTTTACTGTATCCCTTGGACCTTCTTATTGACGATGAAACACAGAAATTGCATCGTTAATAAATACAAAAGGCACAATGCCGGCTTAAGTACAAGAAGACTGACTCTTCTTACTGACTTTGCTTTGAACCATTCCTGTGACACTAGTTATAGATTCTGATGCTTCACTTCAGGTATACTGTATCCCTTGGATCTTCTTATTGACGATGAAACACAGAAGTTGCATCGGAATTAAATACAAAAGGCACAATGACGTCTTAAGTACAAGAAGACTGACTCTTCATACTGACTATGTTTGAACCATTCCTGTGAAACTAGTTATAGATTCCGATGCTTGACTTCAGATTTACTGTATCCCTCTGACCTTCTTATTGACGATGAAACACAGAAATTGCATCGGAATTAAATACTAAAGGCACAATGCCGAATTAAGTACAAGAAGACTGACTCTTCCAACTGTCTATGTTTTGAACCATTCCTGTTAGACTAGTTATGGATTCCGATGCTTCACTTCAGGTTTACTATATTACTTATACCTTCTTATTGACGATGAAACACAGAAATTGCATCGGAATTAAATACAAAAGGCACAACGCCGACTTATGTATAAGAAGACTGACTCTGATTACTGACTATGTTTGAACCATTACTGTGACACTAGCTATAGACTCTGATGCTTCACTTCAGGTTTACTGTATCCCTTGGTCCTTCTTATTGAAGATGAAACACAGAAATTGCATCGGAACTAAATACAAATATCACAATGCCAACTTAAGTACAAGAATACTGACTCTTCTTACTGTCTATGTTTTGAACCATCCCTGTGACACTAGTTATAGATTCCGATGCTTCACTCCAGGTTTAGTGTATCCCTTGGACCTTCTTATTGACGATGAAACACAGAAATTGCATCGGAATTAAATAAAAAAGGCACAATGCCGACATAAGTGCAAGTGGACTGACTCATCTTACTGTCTATGATTTGAACCATTCCTGTGACACTAGTTACAGATTCCGATGCTTCACTCCAGGTGTACTGCATCCGCGGGACCTTCCTATTGACGATGAAACACAGAAATTGCATCGGAATTAAATACAAAAAGCACAATGCCGACTTAAGTTCAAGAAGACTGACTCTTCTTACTGACTACGTTTTGAACCATTCCTGTGACACTAGTTATAGATACCGATGCTTCACTTCAGGTTTACTGTATCCCTCTGACCTTATTGACGATGAAACACAGAAATTGCATCGGAATTAAATACAAAAGGCACAATGCCGAATTAAGTACAAGAAGACTGACTCTTCTTACTGTCTATGTTTTGAACCTTTCATGTGACACTAGTTATAGGTTCCGATGCCTCACTCCAGGTTTACTGTATCCCTTGGACCTTCTCATTGACGATGAAACACAGAAATTGAATCGGAATTAAATACAAAAGGCACAATGGCGACTTAAGTACAAGAAGACTGATTCTTCTTACTGACTGTGATTTGAACCATTCATGTGACACTAGTTATAGATGACGGTGCTTCACTTCAGGTTTACTGTATCCCGTGGACCTTCTTATTGACGATGAAACACAGAAGTTGTATCGGAATTAAATACGAAAGGCACAATGCCGTCTTAAGTACAAGAAGACTGACTCTTCCCACTGTCTATGTTTTGAACCATTCCTGTTACACTAGTTATGGATTTCGATGCTTCACTTCAGGTTTACTGTATTACTTGGACCTTCTTATTGACGATGAAACACAGAAATTGCATAGAAATTAAATACAAAAGGCACAATTCCGGATTAAGTACAAGAAGACTGACTTTTCTTACTGTCTATGTTTTGAACCATTTATGTGACACTAGTTATAGATTCCGATGTTTCACTCTAAGTTTACCGTATCCCTTGGACCTTCTTATTGACGATGAAACACAGAAATTGCATCGGAATTAAATACAAAAGGCACAATGCCGACTTAAGTACAAGAATACTGACTCTTCTTACTGACTATGTTTTGGACCATTTATGTGACACTTGTTATAGATTCCGGTGCTTCACTTCAGTTTTACTGTATCCCTTGGACCTTCTTATTGACGATGAAACACTGAAATTGCATCGGAAATAAATACAAAAATCACAATGCCGACTTAAGTACAAGAAGACTGACTCTTCTTACTGACTATTCTTTGAACAATTCCGGTGACACTAGTTATAGATTCCGATGCTTCACTCCAGGTTTACTGCATCCCTTGGACCTTGTTATTGAAGATGAAACACTGATATTGGATCGGAATTAAATACAAAATGCACAATGCCAACTTTAGTACAAGAAGGCTGACTCTTCTTACTGACTATGATTTGATTCATTCCTGTGACACTAGTTATAGATTCCGATGCTTCACTTCAGGTTTCCTGTATCCCTTGGACCTTCTTATTGACGATGAAGCACAGAAATTGCATCGAAATTAAATACAAATGGCACAATGCCGACTTCTGTACAAGAAGACTGACTCTTCTTACTGTCTATGTTTTGAACCATCCCTGTGACACTAGTTATAGATTCCGATGCTTCACTCCAGGTTTACTGTATCCCTTGGACCTTCTTATTGACGATGAAACACAGAAATTGCATCGGAATTAAATACAAATAGCACAATGCCGACTTCTGTACAAGAAGACTGACTCTTCTTACTGACTAAGTTTTGAAACATTCCTGTGACACTAGTTACAGATTCCGATGCTGCACTTATGGTTTACTGTATCCCTCTGACCTTCTTATTGACGATGAAACACAGAAATTGCATCGGAATTAAATACAAAAGGCACAATGCCGGATTAAGTACAAGAAGACTGACTCTTCTTACTGTCTATGTTTTGAACCATTTATGTGACACTAGTTATAGATTCCGATGTTTCACTCCAAGTTTACTGTATCCCTTGGACCTTCTTATTGACGATGAAACACAGAAATGGCATCGGAATTAAATACAAAAGGCACAATGCCGACTTAAGTACAAGAATCCTGACTCTTCTTACTGACTATGTTTTGGACCATTGATGTGACACTTGTTATAGATTCCGGTGCTTTGCTTCAGTTTTACTGTATGCCTTGGACCTTCTTATTGACGATGAAACACAGAAATTGCATCGGAAATAAATACAAAAGGCACAATGCCGAGGTAAGTACAAGAAGACTGACTCTTCTTACTGCCTATGTTTTGAACCATTCCTGTGACACTAGTTATAGATTCCGATGCTTCACTAAAGGTTTACTATATCCCTTGGACCTTCTTATTGACGATGAAACACAGAACTTGGGTCGGAGTTAAATAGAAAAGCCACAATGCCGACTTAAGTACAAGAGGACTGACTCTTCCTATTGTGTATGTTTTGAACCATTCCTGTGACACTAGTTATAGATTCCGATGCATCACATCATGTTTACTGCATCCCTCTGCCCTTCTTATTGACGATGAAACACAGAAATTGCATCGGAATTAAATAGAAAAGGCACAATGCCGACTTAGGCGCAAGAAGACTGACTCTTCCTACTGTCTATATTTTGAACCATTCCTGTGTCACTAGTCATAGATTCCGATGCTTCACTCCAGGTTTACTTTATCCCTTGGTCCTCCTTATTGACGATGAAACACAGAAATTGCATCGGAATTAAATACAAAAGGCACAATGCCGACTTAAGTACAAGAAGACTGACTCTTCTTACTGACTATGATTTGAACCATTCATGTGACACTAGTTTTAGATTCCGGTGCTTCACTTCAGGTTTACTGTATCCCTGTGACCTTCTAATTGACGATGAAACACTGAAATTGCATCGCAATTAAATACTAAAGGCACAATGCCGAATTAAGTACAAGAAGACTGACTCTCCTTACTGTCGATGCTTCGAACCATTCCTGTGACACTAGTTATAGATTCCGATGCTTCACTCCAGGTTTACTGTATCCCTTGGACCTTCTTATTGTCGATGAAACACAGAAATTGCATCGTAAATAATTACAAAAGGCACAATGCCGGCTTAAGTACAAGAAGACTGACTCTTCTTACTGACTTTGTTTTGAACCATTCCTGTGACACTAGTTATAGATTCTGATGCTTCACTTCAGGTATACTGTATCCCTCGGATCTTCTTATTGACGATGAAACACAGAAGTTGCATCGGAATTAAATACAAAAGGCACAATGACGTCTTAAGTACAAGAAGACTGACTCTTCATACTGACTATGTTTGAACCATTCCTGTGAAACTAGTTATAGATTCCGATGCTTGACTTCAGATTTACTGTATCCCTCTGACCTTCTTATTGACGATGAAACACAGAAATTGCATCGCAATTAAATACTAAAGGCACAATGCCGAATTAAGTACAAGAAGACTGACTCTTCCAACTGTCTATGTTTTGAACCATTCCTGTTAGACTAGTTATGGATTCCGATGCTTCACTTCAGGTTTACTATATTACTTATACCTTCTTATTGACGATGAAACACAGAAATTGCATCGGAATTAAATACAAAAGGCACAACGCCGACTTATGTATAAGAAGACTGACTCTTCTTACTGACTATGTTTGAACCATTCCCGTGACACTAGCTATAGACTCTGATGCTTCACTTCAGGCTTACTGTTTCCCTTGGTCCTTCTTATTGAAGATGAAACACAGAAATTGCATCGGAATTAAATACAAATGCACAATGCCGACTTAAGTACAAGAGTACTGACTCTTCTTACGGTCTATGTTCGCAACCATCCCTGTGACACTAGCTATAGTTTCCGATGCTTCACTCCAGGTTTACTGTATCCCTTGGACCTTCTTATTGACGATGAAACACTGAAATTGCATCGGAATTAAATACAAAATGCACAATGCCGACTTTAGTACAAGAAGACTGACTCTTCTTACTGACTATGATTTGATTCATTCCTGTGACACTAGTTATAGATTCCGATGCTTCACTCCAGGTTTACTGTATCCCTTGGACCTTCTTATTGACGATGAAACACAGAAATTGCATCGGAAATAAATACAAATGGCTCAATGCCGACTTCTGTACAAGAAGACTGACCCTTCTTACTGACTAAGTTTTGAAACATTCCTGTGACACTAGTTATAGATTCCGATGCTTCACTTCAGGTTTACTGTATCCCTCTAACCTTCTTATTGACGATGAAACACAGAAATTGCATCGGAATTAAATACAAAAGGCACAATGCCGGATTAAGTACAAGAAGACTGACTCTTCTTACTATCTATGTTTTGAACCATTTATGTGACACTAGTTATAGATTCCGATGTTTCACTCCAAGTTTAGTGTATCCCGTGCACCTTCTTATTGACGATGAAACACAGAAATTGCATCGGAATTAAATACAAAAGGCACAATGCCGACTTAAGTACAAGTATACTGACTTTTCTTACTGACTATGTTTTGGACCATTCATGTGACACTTGTTATAGATTCCGGTGCTTCACTTCAGTTTTACTGTATCCCTTGGACCTTCATATTGACGATGAAACACAGAAATTGCATTGGAAATAAATACAAAAGGCACAATGCCGACTTAAGTACAAGAAGACTGACTCTTCTTACCGTCTATGTTATGAACCATTCATGTGACACTAGTTATAGATTCCGATGCTTCACTCCAGGTTTACTGTATCCTTTGAACCTTCTTATTGAAGATGAAACACTGATATTGCATCGGAATTAAATACAAAATGCACAATGCCGACTTTAGTACAAGAAGACTGACTCTTCTTACTGACTATGATTTGTTTCATTCCTGTGACACTAGTTATAGATTCCGATGCTTCACTTCAGGTTTCCTGTATCCCTTGGACCTTCTTATTGACGATGAAGCACAGAAATTGCATCGGAATTAAATACAAATGGCACAATGCCGACTTCTGTACAAGAAGACTGACTCTTCTTACTGACTATATTTTGAAACATTCCTGTGGTCCTAGTTATAGATTCCGATGCTTCACTTCAGGTTTACTGTATCCCTCTGACCTTCTTATTGACGATGAAACACACAAATTGCATCGGAATTAAATACAGAAGGCACAATGCCGGCTTAAGTACAAGAGTACTGACTCTTCTTACCGTCTATGTTATGAACCATTCTTGTGACACTAGTTATAGATTCCGATGCTTCACTCCAGGTTTACTGTATCCCTTGGACCTTCTTATTGACGATGAAACACAGAAATTGCATCGGAATTAAATACAAAAGGCACAATGCCGAGTTAAGTACAAGAAAACTGACTCTTCTTACTGCCTATGTTTTGAACCATTCCTGTGACACTAGTTATAGATTCCGATGCTTCTCTCCAGGTTTACTGTATCCCTTGGACCTTCTTATTGACGATGAAACGCAGAAATGGCATCGGAATGATATAAAAAAGGCACAATGCCGACTTATGTACAAGAAGACTGACTCTTCTTACTGACTATGTTTTGGATCATTCATGTGACACTTGTTATAGATTTCGGTGCTTCACTTCAGTTTTACTGTATCCCTTGGACCTTCTTATTGACGATGAAACACAGAAATTGCATCGGAAATAAATACAAAAGGCACAATGCCGACTTAAGTACAAGACGCCTGACTCTTCTTACTGACTATGATTTGATTCATTCCTGTGACACTAGTTATAGATTCCGATGCTTCACTTCAGGTTTCCTGTATCCCTTGAACCTTCTTATTGACGATGAAGCACAGAAATTGCATCGAAATTAAATGCAAATGGCACAATGCCGACTTATGTACAAGAAGACTGACTCTTCTTACTGACTATGTTTTGAAACATTCCTGTGGTCCTAGTTATAGATTCCGATGCTTCACTTCAGGTTTACTGTATCCCTCTGACCTTCTGATTGACGATGAAACACACAAATTGCATCGGAATTAAATACAGAAGGCACAATGCCGGATTAAGCACAAGAAGACTGACTCTTCTTACTGTCTATGTTATGAACCATTCATGTGACACTAGTTATGGATTTCGATGCTTCACTTCAGGTTTACTGTGTTACAGGTTTACTGTATCCCTTGGTCCTTCTTATTGAAGATGAAACACAGAAATTGCATCGGAATTAAATACAAAGGGCCCAATGCCGACTTAAGTACAAGAGTACTGACTCTTCTTACTGTCTATGATTTGAACCATCCCTGTGACAGTAGTTATAGATTCCGATGTTTCACTCCAGGTTTACTGTATCCGTTGGACCTTCATATTGACGATGAAACACTGAAATTGCATCGGAATTAAATACAAAATGCACAATGCCGACTTTAGTACAAGAAGACTGACTCTTCTTACTGACTAAGTTATGAAACATTCCTGTGACACTAGTTATAGTTTACGATGCTTCACTCTAGGTTTACTGTATCCCTCTGACCTTCTTATTGACGATGAAACACAGAAATTGCATCGGAATTAAATACAAACGGCACAACGCCGACTTATGTATACGAAGACTGACTCTTCTTACTGACTATGTTTGAACCATTCCTGTGACACTAGCTATAGACTCTGATGATTCACTTCAGGTTTACTGTATCCCTTGGACCTTCTTATTGACGATGAAACACAGAAATTGCATCGGAATTAAATACAAAATGCACAATGCCGACTTAAGTACAAGAATACTGACTCTTCTTACTGACTATGATTTGATTCATTCCTGTGACACAAGTTATAGATTCCGATGCTTCACTTCAGGTTTCCTGTATCCCTTGGACCTTCTTATTGACGATGAAGCACAGAAATTGCATCGAAATTAAATACAAATGGCACAATGCCGACTTCTGTACAAGAAGACTGACTCTTCTTACTGACTATGTTTCGAAACATTCCTGTGGTCCTAGTTATGGATTCCGATGCTTCACTTCAGGTTTACTGTATCCCTCTGACCTTCTTATTGACGATGAAACACACAAATTGCATCGGAATTAAATACAGAAGGCACAATGCCGGATTAAGTACAAGAAGACTGACTCTTCTTACTGTCTATGTTATGAACCATTGATGTGACACTAGTTATGGATTTCGATGCTTCACTTTATGTTTACTGTGTTACAGGTTTACTGTATCCCCTGGTCCTTCTTATTGAAGATGAAACACAAAAATTGCATCGGAATTAAATACAAAAGGCCCAATGCCGACTTAAGTACAAGAGTACTGACTCTTCTTACTGTCTACGTTTTGAACCATCCCTGTGACACTAGTTACAGATTCCGATGCTTCACTCCAGGTTTACTGTATCCCTTGGACCTTCTTATTGACGATGAAACACTGAAATTGCATCGGAATTAAATACAAAATGCACAATGCCGACTTTAGTACAAGAAGACTGACTCTTCTTACTGACTAAGTTTTGAAACATTCCTGTGACACTAGTTATAGATTCCGATGCTTCACTTCAGGTTTACTGTATCCCTCTGACCCTCTTATTGACGATGAAACACAGAAATTGCATCGGAACTAAATACAAAAGGCACAATGCCGGATTAAGTACAAGAAGGCTGACTCTTCTTACTGTCTATGTTTTGAACCATTTATGTGACACTAGTTATAGATTACGATGTTTCACTCCATGTTTACTGTATCCCTTGGACCTTCTTATTGACGATGAAACACAGAAATTGCATCGGAATTAAATACAAAAGGCACAATGCCGAAGTAAGTACAAGAAGACTGACTCTTCTTACTGCTTATGTTTTGAACCATTCCTGTGACACTAGTAATAGATTCCGATGCTTCACTCCAGGTTTACTATATCCCTTGGACCTTCTTATTGACGATGAAACACAGAACTGCGTCGGAGTTAAATAGAAAAGCCACAGTGACGACTTAAGTACAAGAAGACTGACTCTTCCTATTGTGTATGTTTTGAACCATTCCTGTGACACTAGTTATAGATTCCGATGCATCACATCATGTTTACTGCATCCCTCTGAGCTTCTTATTGACGATGAATCACAGAAATTGCATCGGAATTAAATACAAAAGGCACAATGCCGACTTAAGTACAAGAAGACTGACTCTTCCCACTGTCTATGTTTGAACTATTCCTGTGACACTAGTTATAGATTCCCATGCTTCACTTCAGGTTTACTGTATCCCTTGGACCTTCTTATTGACGATGAAACACAGCAATTGCGTCGGAATTAAATGGAAGAGGCACAATGCCGACTTAAGTGCAAGAAGACTGACTCTTCCTACTGTCTATATTTTGAACCATTCCTGTGTCACTAGTCATAGATTCCCATGCTTCACTCCAGGTTTACTTTATCCCTTGGACCTCCTTATTGACGATGAAACACAGAAATTGCATCGGAATTAAATACAAAAGGCACAATGCCGACTTAAGTACAAGAAGACTGACTCTTCTTACTTACTATGATTTGAACCATTCATGTGACACTAGTTTTAGATTCCGGTGCTTCACTTCAGGTTTACTGTATCCCTGTGACCTTCTAATTGACGATGAAACACTGAAATTGCATCGGAATTAAATACTAAAGGCACAATGCCGAATTAAGTACAAGAAGACTGACTCTTCTTACTGTCGATGCTTCGAACCATTCCTGTGACACTAGTTATAGATTCCGATGCTTCACTCCAGGTTTACTGTATCCCTTGGACCTTCTTATTGACGATGAAACACAGAAATTGCATCGTAAATAAATACAAAAGGCACAATGCCGGCTTAAGTACAAGAAGACTGACTCTTCTTAGCGTCTATGTTATGAACCATTCATGTGACACTAGTTATAGATTCCGATGCTTCACTCCAGGTTTACAGTATCCCTTGGACCTTCTTATTGACGATGAAACACAGAAATTGCATCGGAATTAAATACAAAATGCACAATGCCGACTTAAGTACAAGAATACTGACTCTTCTTACTGACTATGATTTGATTCATTCCTGTGACACTAGTTATAGATTCCGATGCTTCACTTCAGGTTTCCTGTATCCCTTGGACCTTCTTATTGACGATGAAGCACAGAAATTGCATCGAAATTAAATACAAATGGCACAATGCCGACTTCTGTACAAGAAGACTGACTCTTCTTACTCACTATGTTTCGAAACATTCCTGTGGTCCTAGTTATAGATTCCGATGCTTCACTTCAGGTTTACTGTATCCCTCTGACCTTCTTATTGACGATGAAACACACAAATTGCATCGGAATTAAATACTGAAGGCACAATGCCGGATTAAGTACAAGAAGACTGACTCTTCTTACTGTCTATGTTATGAACCATTGATGTGACACTAGTTATGGATTTCGATGCTTCACTTTATGTTTACTGTGTTACAGGTTTACTGTATCCCTTGGTCCTTCTTATTGAAGATGAAACACAAAAATTGCATCGGAATTAAATACAAAAGACCCAATGCCGACTTAAGTACAAGAGTACTGACTCTTCTTACTGTCTATGTTTTGAACCATCCCTGTGACACTAGTTACAGATTCCGATGCTTCACTCCAGGTTTACTGTATCCCTTGGACCTTCTTATTGACGATGAAACACTGAAATTGCATCGGAATTAAATACAAAATGCACAATGCCGACTTTAGTACAAGAAGACTGACTCTTTTTACTGACTAAGTTTTGAAACATTCCTGTGACACTAGTTATAGATTCCGATGCTTCACTTCAGGTTTACTGTATCCCTCTGACCCTCTTATTGACGATGAAACACAGAAATTGCATCGGAACTAAATACAAAAGGCACAATGCCGGATTAAGTACAAGAAGGCCGACTCTTCTTACTGTCTATGTTTTGAACCATTTATGTGACACTAGTTATAGATTCCGATGTTTCACTCCAAGTTTACTGTATCCCTTGGACTTTCTTATTGACGATGAAACACAGAAATTCCATCGGAATTAAATACAAAAGGCACAATGCCGAGGTAAGTACAAGAAGACTGACTCTTCTTACTGCCTATGTTTTGAACCATTCCTGTGACACTAGTTATAGATTCCATTGCTTCACTCCAGGTTTACTATATCCCTTGGACCTTCTTATTGACGATGAAACACAGAACTTGCGTCGGAGTTAAATAGAAAAGCCACAGTGCCGACTTAAGTGCAAGAAGACTGACTCTTCCTATTGTGTATGTTTTGAACCATTCCTGTGACACTAGTTATAGATTCCGATGCATCACATCATGTTTACTGCATCCCTCTGAGCTTCTTATTGACGATGAATCACAGAAATTGCATCGGAATTAAATACAAAAGGCACAATGCCGACTTAAGTACAAGAAGACTGACTCTTCCCACTGTCTATATTTGAACTATTCCTGTGACACTAGTTATAGATTCCGATGCTTCACTTCAGGTTTACTGTATCCCTTGGACCTTCTTATTGACGATGAAACACAGCAATTGCATCGGAATTAAATAGAAAAGGCACAATGCCGACTTAAGTGCAAGAAGACTGACTCTGCCTACTGTCTATATTTTGAACCATTCCTGTGTCACTAGTCATAGATTCCGATGCTTCACTCCAGGTTTACTTTATCCCTTGGACCTCCTTATTGACGATGAAACACAGAAATTGCATCGGAATTAAATACAAAAGGCACAATGCCGACTTAAGTACAAGAGTACTGACTCTTCTTACTGTCTATGTTCGGAACCATCCCTGTGACACTAGTTATAGTTTCCGATGCTTCACTCCAGGTTTACTGTATCCCTTGGGCCTTCTTATTGACGATGAAACACTGAAATTGCATCGGAATTAAATACAAAATGCACAATGCCGACTTTAGTACAAGAAGACTGACTCTTCTTACTGACTATGATTTGATTCATTCCTGTGACACTAGTTATAGATTCCGATGCTTCACTCCAGGTTTACTGTATCCCTTGGACCTTCTCATTGACGATGAAACACAGAAATTGCATCGGAAATAAATACAAATGGCACAATGCCGACTTCTGTACAAGAAGACTGACCCTTCTTACTGACTAAGTTTTGAAACATTCCTGTGACACTAGTTATAGATTCCGATGCTTCACTTCAGGTTTACTGTATCCCTCTAACCTTCTTATTGACGATGAAACACAGAAATTGCATCGGAATTAAATACAAAAGGCACAATGCCGGATTAAGTACAAGAAGACTGACTCTTCTTACTATCTATGCTTTGAACCATTTGTGTGACACTAGTTATAGATTCCGATGTTTCACTCCAAGTTTAGTGTATCCCGTGGACCTTCTTATTGACGATGAAAGACAGAAATTGCATCGGAATTAAATTCAAAAGGCACAATGCCGACTTAAGTTCAAGTATACTGACTTTTCTTACTGACTATGTTTTGGACCATTCATGTGACACTTGTTATAGATTCCGGTGCTTCACTTCAGTTTTACTGTATCCCTTGGACCTTCTTATTGACGATGAAACACAGAAATTGCATTGGAAATAAATACAAAAGGCACAATGCCGACTTAAGTACAAGAAGACTGACTCTTCTTACCGTCTATGTTATGAACCATTCATGTGACACTAGTTATAGATTCCGATGCTTCACTCCAGGTTTACTGTATCCTTTGAACCTTCTTATTGAAGATGAAACACTGATATTGCATCGGAATTAAATACAAAATGCACAATGCCGACTTTAGTACAAGAAGACTGACTCTTCTTACTGACTATGATTTGTTTCATTCCTGTGTCACTAGTTATAGATACCGATGCTTCACTTCAGGTTTCCTGTATCCCTTGGACCTTCTTATTGACGATGAAGCACAGAAATTGCATCGGAATTAAATACAAAAGGCACAACGCCGACTTATGTATAAGAAGACTGACTCTTCTTACTGACTATGTTTTGAAACATTCCTGTGGTCCTAGTTATAGATTCCGATGCTTCACTTCAGGTTTACTGTATCCCTCTGACCTTCTTATTGACGATGAAACACACAAATTGCATCGGAATTAAATACAGAAGGCACAATGCCGGCTTTTGTACAAGAAGACTGACTCTTCTTACCATCTATGTTATGAACCATTCATGTGACACTAGTTATAGATTCCGATGCTTCACTCCAGGTTTACTGTATCCCTTGGACCTTCTTATTGACGATGAAACACAGAAATTGCATCGGAATTAAATACAAAAGGCACAATGCCGAGTTAAGTACAAGAAGACTGACTCTTCTTACTGCCTATGTTCTGAACCATTCCTGTGACACTAGTTGTAGATTCCGATGCTTCTCTCCAGGTTTACTGTATCCCTTGGACCTTCTTATTGACGATGAAACGCAGAATTTGCATCGGAATGATATAAAAAAGGCACAATGCCGACTTAAGTACAAGAAGACTGACTCTTCTTACTGACTATGTTTTGGACCATTCATGTGACACTTGTTATAGATTCCGGTGCTTCACTTCAGTTTTACTGTATCCCTTGGACCTTCGTATTGACGATGAAACACAGAAATTGCATCGAAAATAAATACAAAAGGCACAATGCCGACTTAAGTACAAGACGACTGACTCTTCTTACTGACAATGATTTGATTCATTCCTGTGACACTAGTTATAGATTCCGATGCTTCACTTCAGGTTTCCTGTATCCCTTGAACCTTCTTATTGACGATGAAACACACAAATTGCATCGGAATTAAATACAGAAGGCACAATGCCGGATTAAGTACAAGAAGACTGACTCTTCTTACTGTCTATGTTATGAACCATTCATGTGACACTAGTTATGGATTTCGATGCTTCACTTCAGGTTTACTGTGTTACAGGTTTACTGTATCCCTTGGTCCTTCTTATTGAAGATGAAACACAGAAATTGCATCGGAATTAAATACAAAAGGCCCAATGCCGACTTAAGTACAAGAGTACTGACTCTTCTTACTGTCTATGATTTGAACCATCCCTGTGACACTAGTTATAGATTCCGATGTTTCACTCCAGGTTTACTGTATCCCTTGGACCTTCTTATTGACGATGAAACACTGAAATTGCATCGGAATTAAATACCAAATGCACAATGCCGACTTTAGTACAAGAAGACTGACTCTTCTTACTGACTAAGATTTGAAACATTCCTGTGACACTAGTTATAGATTCCGATGCTTCACTTCAGGTTTACTGTATCCCTCTGACCTTCTTATTGACGATGAAACACAGAAATTGCATCGGAATTAAATACAAAAGGCACAATGCCGGATTAAGTACAAGAAGGCTGACTCTTCTTACTGTCTATGTTTTCAACCATTTATGTGACACTAGTTATAGATTCCGATGTTTCACTCCACGTTTACTGTATCCCTTGGACCTTCTTATTGACGATGAAACACAGAAATTGCATCGGAATTAAATACAAAAGTCACAATGCCGACTTAAGTACAAGAATACTGACTCTTCTTACTGACTATGTTTTGGACCATTCCTGTGTCACTAGTCATAGATTCCGATGCTTCACTCCAGGTTTTCTTTATCCCTTGGACCTTCTTATTGCCGATAAAACACAGAAATTGCAATGAAATTAAATACAAGCGGCACAATGCCGACTTCTGTACAAGAAGACTGACTCTTCTTACTGACTATGTTTTGAAACATTCCTGTGGTCCTAGTTATAGATTCCGATGCTTCACTTCAGGTTTACTGTATCCCTCTGACCTTCTTATTGACGATGAAACACAGAAATTGCATCGGAATTAAATACAGAAGGCACAATGCCGGATTAAGTACAAGAAGACTGACTCTTCTTACCGTCTATGTTATGAACCATTCATGTGATACTAGTTATAGATTCCGATGCTTCACTCCAGGTTTACTGTATCCCTTGGACCTTCTTATTGACGATGAAACACAGAAATTGCATCGGAATTAAATACAAAAGGCACAATGCCGAGGTAAGTACAAGAAGACTGACACTTCTTACTGCCTATGTTTTGAACCATTCCTGTGACACTAGTTATAGATTCCGATGCTTCACTCCAGGTTTACTATATCCCTTGGACCTTCTTATTGACGATGAAACACAGAACTTGCGTCGGAGTTAAATAGAAAAGCCACAATGCCGACTTAGGTACAAGAAGACTGACTCTTCCTATTGTGTATGTTTTGAACCATTCCTGTGACACTAGTTATAGATTCCGATGCATCACATCATGTTTACTGCATCCCTCTGACCTTCGTATTGGCGATGAAACACAGAAATTGCATCGGAATTAAATACAAAAGGCACAATGCCGACTTAAGTACAAGAAGACTGACTCTTCCCACTGTCTATGTTTGAATTATTCCTGTGTCACTAGTCATAGATTCCGATGCTTCACTTCAGGTTTACTGTATCCCTTGGACCTTCTTATTGACGATGGTACGCAGAAATTGCATCGGAATTATATAAAAAAGGCACAATGCCGACTTAAGTACAAGAAGACTGACTCTTCTTACTGACTATGTTTTGGACCATTCATGTGACACTTGTTATAGATTCCGGTGCTTCACTTCAGTTTTACTATATCCCTTGGACCTTCTTATTGACGATGAAACACAGAAATTGCATCGGAAATAAATACAAAAGGCACAATGCCGACTTAAGTACAAGACGACTGACTCTTCTTACTGACTATGATTTGATTCATTCCTGTGACACTAGTTATAGATTCCGATGTTTCACTTCAGGTTTCCTGTATCCCTTGGACCTTCTTATTGACGATGAAGCACAGAAATTGCATCGAAATTAAATACAAATGGCACAATGCCGACTTCTGTACAAGAAGACTGACTCTTCTTTCTGACTATGCTTTGAAACATTCCTGTGGTCCTAGTTATAGATTCCGATGCTTCACTTCAGGTTTACTGTATCCCTCTGACCTTCTTATTGACGATGAAACACACAAATTGCATCGGAATTAAATACAGAAGGCACAATGCCGGATTAAGTACAAGAAGACTGACTCTTCTTACTGTCTATGTTATGAACCATTCATGTGACACTAGTTATGGATTTCGATGCTTCACTTCAGGTTTATTGTGTTACAGGTTTTCTGTATCCCTTGGTCCTTCTTATTGAAGATGAAACACAGAAATTGCAATGAAATTAAATACAAGCGGCCCAATGCCGACTTAAGTACAAGAGTACTGACTCTTCTTACTGTCTATGTTTTGAACCATCCCTGTGACACTAGTTATAGATTCCGATGTTTCACTCCAGGTTTACTGTATCCATTGGACCTTCTTATTGACGATGGAACACTGAAATTGCATCGGAATTAAATACAAATGCACAATGCCGACTTTAGTACAAGAAGACTGACTCTTCTTACTGACTAAGTTTTGAAACATTCCTGTGACACTAGTTATAGATTCCGATGCTTCACTGCAGGTTTACTGTATCCCTCTGACCTTCTTATTGACGATGAAACACAGAAATTGCATCGGAATTAAATACAAAAGGCACAATGCCGGATTAAGTACAAGAAGGCTGACTCCTCTTACTGTCTATGTTTTGAACCATTTATGTGACAGTAGTTATAGATTCCGATGTTTCGCTCCTAGTTTACTGTATCCCTTGGACCTTCTTATTGACGATGAAACACAGAAATTGCATCGGAATTAAATACAATAGTCACAATGCCGACTTAAGTACAAGAATACTGACTCTTCTTACTGACTACGTTTTGGACCATTCCTGTGTCACTAGTCATAGATTCCGATGCTTCACTCCAGGTTTACTTTATCCCTTGGACCTTCTTATTGACGATAAAACACAGAAATTGCAATGAAATTAAATACAAGCGGCACAATGCCGACTTCTGTACAAGAAGACTGACTCTTCTTACTGACTATGTTTTGAAACATTCCTGTGGTCCTAGTTATAGATTCCGATGCTTCACTTCAGGTTTACTGTATCCCTCTGACCTTCTTATTGACGATGAAACACACAAATTGCATCGGAATTAAATACAGAAGGCACAATGCCGGCTTTTGTACAAGAAGACTGACTCTTCTTACCATCTATGTTATGAACCATTCATGTGACACTAGTTATAGATTCCGATGCTTCACTCCAGGTTTACTGTATCCCTTGGACCTTCTTATTGACGATGAAACACAGAAATTGCATCGGAATTAAATACAAAAGGCACAATGCCGAGTTAAGTACAAGAAGACTGACTCTTCTTACTGCCTATGTTCTGAACCATTCCTGTGACACTAGTTATAGATTCCGATGCTTCTCTCCAGGTTTACTGTATCCCTTGGACCTTCTTATTGACGATGAAACGCAGAATTTGCATCGGAATGATATAAAAAAGGCACAATGCCGACTTAAGTACAAGAAGACTGACTCTTCTTACTGACTATGTTTTGGACCATTCATGTGACACTTGTTATAGATACCGGTGCTTCACTTCAGTTTTACTGTATCCCTTGGACCTTCTTATTGACGATGAAACACAGAAATTGCATCGAAAATAAATACAAAAGGCACAATGCCGACTTAAGTACAAGACGACTGACTCTTCTTACTGACAATGATTTGATTCATTCCTGTGACACTAGTTATAGATTCCGATGCTTCACTTCAGGTTTCCTGTATCCCTTGAACCTTCTTATTGACGATGAAACACACAAATTGCATCGGAATTAAATACAGAAGGCACAATGCCGGATTAAGTACAAGAAGACTGACTCTTCTTACTGTCTATGTTATGAACCATTCATGTGACACTAGTTATGGATTTCGATGCTTCACTTCAGGTTTACTGTGTTACAGGTTTACTGTATCCCTTGGTCCTTCTTATTGAAGATGAAACACAGAAATTGCATCGGAATTAAATACAAAAGGCCCAATGCCGACTTAAGTACAAGAGTACTGACTCTTCTTACTGTCTATGATTTGAACCATCCCTGTGACACTAGTTATAGATTCCGATGTTTCACTCCAGGTTTACTGTATCCCTTGGACCTTCTTATTGACGATGAAACACTGAAATTGCATCGGAATTAAATACCAAATGCACAATGCCGACTTTAGTACAAGAAGACTGACTCTTCTTACTGACTAAGATTTGAAACATTCCTGTGACACTAGTTATAGATTCCGATGCTTCACTTTAGGTTTACTGTATCCCTCTGACCTTCTTATTGACGATGAAACACAGAAATTGCATCGGAATTAAATACAGAAGGCACAATGCCGGATTAAGTACAAGAAGACTGACTCTTCTTACCGTCTATGTTATGAACCATTCATGTGATACTAGTTATAGATTCCGATGCTTCACTCCAGGTTTACTGTATCCCTTGGACCTTCTTATTGACGATGAAACACAGAAATTGCATCGGAATTAAATACAAAAGGCACAATGCCGAGGTAAGTACAAGAAGACTGACACTTCTTACTGCCTATGTTTTGAACCATTCCTGTGACACTAGTTATAGATTCCGATGCTTCACTCCAGGTTTACTATATCCCTTGGACCTTCTTATTGACGATGAAACACAGAACTTGCGTCGGAGTTAAATAGAAAAGCCACAATGCCGACTTAGGTACAAGAAGACTGACTCTTCCTATTGTGTATGTTTTGAACCATTCCTGTGACACTAGTTATAGATTCCGATGCATCACATCATGTTTACTGCATCCCTCTGACCTTCGTATTGGCGATGAAACACAGAAATTGCATCGGAATTAAATACAAAAGGCACAATGCCGACTTAAGTACAAGAAGACTGACTCTTCCCACTGTCTATGTTTGAATTATTCCTGTGTCACTAGTCATAGATTCCGATGCTTCACTTCAGGTTTACTGTATCCCTTGGACCTTCTTATTGACGATGGTACGCAGAAATTGCATCGGAATTATATAAAAAAGGCACAATGCCGACTTAAGTACAAGAAGACTGACTCTTCTTACTGACTATGTTTTGGACCATTCATGTGACACTTGTTATAGATTCCGGTGCTTCACTTCAGTTTTACTGTATCCCTTGGACCTTCTTATTGACGATGAAACACAGAAATTGCATCGGAAATAAATACAAAAGGCACAATGCCGACTTAAGTACAAGACGACTGACTCTTCTTACTGACTATGATTTGATTCATTCCTGTGACACTAGTTATAGATTCCGATGTTTCACTTCAGGTTTCCTGTATCCCTTGGACCTTCTTATTGACGATGAAGCACAGAAATTGCATCGAAATTAAATACAAATGGCACAATGCCGACTTCTGTACAAGAAGACTGACTCTTCTTACTGACTATGCTTTGAAACATTCCTGTGGTCCTAGTTATAGATTCCGATGCTTCACTTCAGGTTTACTGTATCCCTCTGACCTTCTTATTGACGATGAAACACACAAATTGCATCGGAATTAAATACAGAAGGCACAATGCCGGATTAAGTACAAGAAGACTGACTCTTCTTACTGTCTATGTTATGAACCATTCATGTGACACTAGTTATGGATTTCGATGCTTCACTTCAGGTTTATTGTGTTACAGGTTTTCTGTATCCCTTGGTCCTTCTTATTGAAGATGAAACACAGAAATTGCAATGAAATTAAATACAAGCGGCCCAATGCCGACTTAAGTACAAGAGTACTGACTCTTCTTACTGTCTATGTTTTGAACCATCCCTGTGACACTAGTTATAGATTCCGATGTTTCACTCCAGGTTTACTGTATCCATTGGACCTTCTTATTGACGATGGAACACTGAAATTGCATCGGAATTAAATACAAATGCACAATGCCGACTTTAGTACAAGAAGACTGACTCTTCTTACTGACTAAGTTTTGAAACATTCCTGTGACACTAGTTATAGATTCCGATGCTTCACTGCAGGTTTACTGTATCCCTCTGACCTTCTTATTGACGATGAAACACAGAAATTGCATCGGAATTAAATACAAAAGGCACAATGCCGGATTAAGTACAAGAAGGCTGACTCCTCTTACTGTCTATGTTTTGAACCATTTATGTGACAGTAGTTATAGATTCCGATGTTTCGCTCCTAGTTTACTGTATCCCTTGGACCTTCTTATTGACGATGAAACACAGAAATTGCATCGGAATTAAATACAATAGTCACAATGCCGACTTAAGTACAAGAATACTGACTCTTCTTACTGACTACGTTTTGGACCATTCCTGTGTCACTAGTCATAGATTCCGATGCTTCACTCCAGGTTTACTTTATCCCTTGGACCTTCTTATTGACGATAAAACACAGAAATTGCAATGAAATTAAATACAAGCGGCACAATGCCGACTTCTGTACAAGAAGACTGACTCTTCTTACTGACTATGTTTTGAAACATTCCTGTGGTCCTAGTTATAGATTCCGATGCTTCACTTCAGGTTTACTGTATCCCTCTGACCTTCTTATTGACGATGAAACACAGAAATTGCATCGGAATTAAATACAGAAGGCACAATGCCGGATTAAGTACAAGAAGACTGACTCTTCTTACCGTCTATGTTATGAACCATTCAAGTGACACTAGTTATAGATTCCGATGCTTCACTCCAGGTTTACTGTATCCCTTGGACCTTCTTATTGACGATGAAACACAGAAATTGCATCGGAATTAAATACAAAAGGCACAATGCCGAGGTAAGTACAAGAAGACTGACACTTCTTACTGCCTATGTTTTGAACCATTCCTGTGACACTAGTTATAGATTCCGATGCTTCACTCCAGGTTTACTATATCCCTTGGACCTTCTTATTGACGATGAAACACAGAACGTGCGTCGGAGTTAAATAGAAAAGCCACAATGCCGACTTAAGTACAAGAAGACTGACTCTTCCCACTGTCTATGTTTGAATTATTCCTGTGTCACTAGTCATAGATTCCGATGCTTCACTTCAGGTTTACTGTATCCCTTGGACCTTCTTATTGACGATGAAACACAGCAATTGCATCGGAATTAAATAGAAAAGGCACAATGCCGACTGAAGTGCAAGAAGACTGACTCTTCCTACTGATTATGATTTGAACCATTCATGTGACACTAGTTTTAGATTCCGGTGCTTCACTTCAGGTTTACTGTATCCCTGTGACCTTCTAATTGACGATGAAACACTAAAATTGCATCGGAATTAAATAGTAAAGGCACAATGCCGAATTAAGTACAAGAAGACTGACTCTTCTTAGTGTCGATGCTTCGAACCATTCCTGTGACACTAGTTATAGATTCCGATGCTTCACTCCAGGTTTACTGTATCCCTTGGACTTTCTTATTGACGATGAAACACAGAAATTGCATCGTAAATAAATACAAAAGGCACAATGCCGACTTAAGTACAAGAAGACTGACTCTTCTTACTGACTTTGTTTTGAACCATTCCTGTGACACTAGTTATAGATTCTGATGCATCACTTCAGGTATACTGTATCCCTCTGACCTTCTTATTGACGATGAAACACAGAAATTGCATCGGAATTAAATACTAAAGGCACAATACCGAATTAAGTACAAGAAGACTGACTCTTCCCACTGTCTATGTTTTGAACCAGTCCTGTTAGACTAGTTATGGATTCCGATGCTTCACTTCAGGTTTACTGTATTACTTATATCTTCTTATTGACGATGAAACACAGAAATTGCATCGGAATTAAATACAAAAGGCACAACGCCGACTTATGTATAAGAAGACTGACTCTTCTTACTGACTATGTTTGAACCATTCCTGTGACACTAGCTATAGACTCTGATGCTTCACTTCAGGTTTACTGTATCCCTTGGCCCTTCTTATTGAAGATGAAACACAGAAATTGCATCGGAGTTAAATACAAAAGGCACAATGCCGACTTAAGTACAAGAGTACTGACTCTTCTTACTGTCTATGTTTTGAAACATCCCTGTGACACTAGTTATAGATTCCGATGCTTCCCTCCAGGTTTACTGTTTCCCTTGGACCTTCTTATTGACGATGAAACACTGAAATTGCATCGGAATTAAATACAAAATGCACAACGCCGACTTTAGTACAAGAAGACTGACTCTTCTTACTGACTATGATTTGATTCATTCCTTTGACACTAGTTATAGATTCCGATGCTTCACTCCAGGTTTACTGTATCCCTTGGACCTTCTTATTGACGATGAAACACAGAAATTGCATCGGAAATAAATGCAAATGGCACAATGCCGACTTCTGTACAAGAAGACTGACCCTTCTTACTGACTAAGTGTTGAAACATTCCTGTGACACTAGTTATAGATTCCGATGCTTCACTTCAGGTTTACTCTATCCCTCTAACCTTCTTATTGACGATGAAACACAGAAATTGCATCGGAATTAAATACAAAAGGCACAATGCCGGATTAAGTACAAGAAGACTGACTCCTCTTACTATCTATGTTTTGAACCATTTATGTGACCCTAGTTATAGATTCCGATGTTTCACTCCAAGTTTACTGTATCCCGTGGACCTTCTTATTGACGATGAAACACAGAAATTGCATCGGAATTAAATACAAAAGGCACAATGCCGACTTAAGTACAAGAATACTGACTCGTCTTACTGACTATGTTTTGGACCATTCATGTGACACTTGTTATAGATTCCGGTGCTTCACTTCAGTTTTACTGTATCCCTTGGACCTTCTTATTGACGATGAAACACAGAAATTGCATTTTAAATAAATACAAAAGGCACAATGCCGACTTAAGTACAAGAAGACTGACTCTTCTTACTGACTATGTTTTGAACCATTCCTGTGACACTAGGTATAGATTCCGATGCTTCTCTCCAGGTTTACTGTATCCCTTGGACCTTCTTATTGACGATGAAACGCAGAAATTGCATCGGAATTATATAAAAAAGGCACAATGCCGACTTAAGTTCAAGAAGACTGACTCTTCTTACTGACTACGCTTTGAACAATTCCGGTGACACTAGTTATAGATTCCGATGCTTCACTCCAGGTTTACTGTATCCTTTGGACCTTCTTATTGAAGATGAAACACTGATATTGCATCGGAATTAAATACAAAATGCACAATGCCGACTTTAGTACAAGAAGACTGACTCTTCTTACTGACTATGATTTGTTTCATTCCTGTGACACTAGTTATAGATTCCGATGCTTCACTTCAGGTTTCCTGTATCCCTTGGACCTTCTTATTGACGATGAAGCACAGAAATTGCATCGGAATTAAATACAAATGGCACAATGCCGACTTCTGTACAAGAAGACTGACTCTTCTTACTTACTATGTTTTGAAACATTCCAGTGGTCCTAGTTATAGATTCCGATGCTTCACTTCTAGTTTACTGTATCCCTCTGACCTTCTTATTGACGATGAAACACACAAATTGCATCGGAATTAAATACAAAAGGCACAATGCCGACTTATGTACAAGAAGACTGACTCTTCTTACTGACTATGTTTTGAACCATTCCTGTGACACTAGCTATAGACTCTGATGCTTCACTTAAGGTTTACTGTTTCCCTTGGACCTTCTTATTGAGGATGAAACACAGAAATTGCATCGGAATTAAATACAAACGGCACAATGCCGACTTAAGTACAAGAAGACTGACTCTACTTACTGTCTATGTTTTGAACCATTCCTGTGACAGTAGTTATAGATTCCGATGCTTCACTTCACGTTTACTGTATCTCTTGGAACTTCTTATTGCCGACGAAACACTGAAATTGCATCGGAATTAAATACAAAAGGCACAATGAAGATTTAAGTACAAGAAGACTGACTCTTCTTACTGCCTATGTTTGAACCATTCCTGTGTCACTAGTTATAGATTCCGATGCTTCACTCCAGGTTTTCTATATGCTTGGACCTTCTTTTTGACGATGAAGCACAGAAATTGCATAGGAATGAAATAGAAAAGGCACAATGCCGACTTATGTATAAGAAGACTGACTCTTCCCACTGTCTATGTTTTGAACCATTCCTGTTACACTAGTTATAGATGTCGATGCTTCACTTCAGGTTTACTGTATCCCTTGGACCTTCTTATTGACGATGAAACACAGAAATAGCATCGGAATTAAATACAAAAGGCACAATTCCGACTGTAGTACATGAAGACTGACTCTTCTTACTGACTATGTTTTGATTCATTCCTGTGACACTAGTTATAGATTCCGATGGTTCACTCCAGGTTCTTTGTATCCCTTGGACCTTCTTATTGACGATGAAACTTAGAAATTGCATCAGAATTAAATACAAAAGGCACAATGCCGAATTATGTACAAGAAGACTGACTCCTCATACTGTCTATGTTTTGAACCATTCATGTGACACTAGTTATTGATTCCGATGCTTCACTCCAGGTTTACTGTATCCCTTGGTCCTTCGTATTGACGATGAAACACAGAAATTGCATCGGAATTAAATACTAAAGTCACAATGGCGACTTAAGTACAAGAAGTCTGACTCTTCCTACTGATTATGATTTGAACCATTCATGTGACACTAGTTATAGATTCCGGTGCCTCACTTCAGGTTTTCTGTATCCCTTGGACCTTCTTATTGACGATGAAACACAGAAATTGCATCGGAAATAAATACAAAAGGCACAATGCCGACTTAAGTACAAGAAGACTGACTCTTCTTACTGACTATGTTTGAACCATTCCTGTGACACTAGTTATAGATTCTGATGTTTCACTTCAGGTTTACAGCATCTCTTGGACCTTCGTATTGACGATGAAACACAGAAATTGCACCGTAATTAAAT
Organism: Schistocerca piceifrons; assembly: GCF_021461385.2. NCBI lineage: Eukaryota > Metazoa > Arthropoda > Insecta > Orthoptera > Acrididae > Schistocerca > Schistocerca piceifrons. The sequence goes on along the minus strand of NW_025727396.1, from coordinate 8,189,347 downwards.
ACAAAAGGCACAATGCTGATTTAAGGACAAGAAGACTGACTCTTCTTACTGACTATATTTTGAACCATTCCTGTGACACTAGTTATAGATTTCGATGCTTGACTTCAGATTTACTGTATCCCTCTGACCTTCTTATTGACGATGAAACACAGAAATAGCATCGGAATTAAATACTAAAGGCACAATGCCGCATTAAGTGCAAGAAGACTGACTCTTCTTACTGTCGATTCTTCGAACCATTCCTGTGACACTAGTTATAGATTCTGATGCTTTACTCCAGGTTTACTGTATCACTTGGAACTTCTTATTGACGATGAACACAGAAATTGCATCGGAATTAAATACAAAAGGCACAATGCCGACTTATGTACAAGAAGACTGACTCTTCTTACTGACTATGTTTTGAACCATTCCTGTGACACTAGTTATAGATTCTGATGTTTCACTCCAGGTTTACTGTATCCCTTGGACCTTCTTATTGACGATGAAACACTGAAATTGCATCGGAATTAAATACAAATGCACAATGCCGACTTTAGTACAAGAAGACTGACTCTTCTTACTGACTAAGATTTGAAACATTCCTGTGACACTAGTTATAGATTCCGATGCTTCACTTCAGGTTTACTGTATCCCTCTGACCTTCTTATTGACGATGAAACACAGAAATTGCATCGGAATTAAATACAAAAGGCACAATGCCGGATTAAGAACAAGAAGGCTGACTCTTCTTACTGTCTATGTTTTGAACCATTTATGTGACACTAGTTATAGATTCCGATGTTTCGCTCCAAGTTTACTGTATCCCTTGGACCTTCTTATTGACGATGAAACACAGAAATTGCATCGGAATTAAATACAAAAGTCACAATGCCGACTTAAGTACAAGAATACTGACTCTTCTTACTGACTATGATTTGGACCATTCCTGTGTCACTAGTCATAGATTCCGATGCTTCACTCCAGGTTTACTTTATCCCTTGGACCTTCTTATTGACGATAAAACACAGAAATTGCAATGAATTTAAATACAAGCGGCACAATGCCGACTTCTGTACAAGAAGACTGACTCTTCTTACTGACTATGTTTTGAAACATTCCTGTGGTCCTAGTTATAGATTCCGATACTTCACTTCAGGTTTACTGTATCCCTCTGACCTTCTTATTGACGATGAAACACAGAAATTGCATCGGAATTAAATACAAAAGGCACAATGCCGAGGTAAGTACAAGAAGACTGACACTTCTTACTGCCTATGTTTTGAACCATTCCTGTGACACTAGTTATAGATTCCGATGCTTCACTCCAGGTTTACTATATCCCTTGGACCTTCTTATTGACGATGGAACACAGAACTTGCGTCGGAGTTAAATAGAAAAGCCACAATGCCGACTTAAGTACAAGAAGACTGACTCTTCCTATTGTGTATGTTTTGAACCATTCCTGTGACACTAGTTATAGATTCCGATGCATCACATCATGTTAACTGCATCCCTCTGACCTTCGTATTGGCGATGAAACACAGAAATTGCATCGGAATTAAATACAAAAGGCACAATGCCGACTTAAGTACAAGAAGACTGACTCTTCCCACTGTCTATGTTTGAATTATTCCTGTGTCACTTGTCATAGATTCCGATGCTTCACTTCAGGTTTACTGTATCCCTTGGACCTTCTTATTGACGATGAAACACAGCAATTGCATCGGAATTAAATAGAAAAGGCACAATGCCGACTTAAGTGCAAGAAGACTGACTCTTCCTACTGATTATGATTTGAACCATTCATGTGACACTAGTTTTAGATTCCGGTGCTTCACTTCAGGTTTACTGTATCCCTGTGACCTTCTAATTGACGATGAAACACTGAAATTGCATCGGAATTAAATACTAAAGGCACAATGCCGAATTAAGTACAAGAAGACTGACTCTTCTTACTGTCGATGCTTCGAACCATTCCTGTGACACTAGTTATAGATTCCGATGCTTCACTCCAGGTTTACTGTTTCCCTTGGACTTTCTTATTGACGATGAAACACAGAAATTGCATCGTAAATAAATACAAAAGGCACAATGCCGACTTAAGTACAAGAAGACTGACTCTTCTTACTGACTTTGTTTTGAACCATTCCTGTGACACTAGTTATAGATTCTGATGCCTCACTTCAGGTATACTGTATCCCTTGGATCTTCTTATTGACGATGAAACACAGAAGTTGCATCGGAATTAAATACAAAAGGCACAATGCCGTCTTAAGTACAAGAAGACTGACTCTTCTTACTGACTATGTTTGAACCATTCCTGTGAAACTAGTTAAAGATTCCGATGCTTGACTTCAGATTTACTGTATCCCTCTGACCTTCTTATTGACGATGAAACACAGAAATTGCATCGGAATTAAATACTAAAGGCACAATACCGAATTAAGTACAAGAACACTGACTCTTCCCACTGTCTATGTTTTGAACCATTCCTGTTAGACTAGTTATGGATTCCGATGCTTCACTTCAGGTTTACTGTATTACTTATACCTTCTTATTGACGATGAAACACAGAAATTGCATCGGAATTAAATACAAAAGGCACAACGCCGACTTATGTATAAGAAGACTGACTCTTCTTACTGACTATGTTTGAACCATTCCTGTGACACTAGCTATAGACTCTGATGCTTCACTTCAGGTTTACTGTATCCCTTGGCCCTTCTTATTGAAGATGAAACACAGAAATTGCATCGGAATTAAATACAAAAGGCACAATGCCGACTTAAGTACAAGAGTACTAACTCTTCTTACTGTCTATGTTTTGAAACATCCCTGTGACACTAGTTATAGATTCCGATGCTTCCCTCCAGGTTTACTGTTTCCCTTGGACCTTCTTATTGACGATGAAACACTGAAATTGCTTCGGAATTAAATACAAAATGCACAATGCCGACTTTAGTACAAGAAGACTGACTCTTCTTACTGACTATGATTTGATTCATTCCTGTGACACTAGTTATAGATTCCGATGCTTCACTCCAGGTTTACTGTATCCCTCTAACCTTCTTATTGACGATGAAACACAGAAATTGCATCGGAATTAAATAGAAAAGTCAGAATGCCGGATTAAGTACAAGAAGACTGACTCTTCTTACTATCAATGTTTTGAACCATTTATGTGACCCTAGTTATAGATTCCGATGTTTCACTCCAAGTTTACTGTATCCCGTGGACGTTCTTATTGACGATGAAACACAGAAATTGCATCGGAATTAAATACAAAAGGCACAATGCCGACTTAAGTACAAGAATACTGACTCTTCTTACTGACTGTGTTTTGGACCATTCAAGTGACACTTGTTATAGATTCCGGTGCTTCACTTCAGTTTTACTGTATCATTTGGACCTTCTTATTGCATTGCATTCTTATTGCATTGGAAATAAATACAAAAGGCACAATGCCGACTTAAGTACAAGAAGACTGACTCTTCTTACTGACTATGTTTTGAACCATTCCTGTGACACTAGTTATAGATTCCGATGCTTCTCTCCAGGTTTACTGTATCCCTTGGACCTTCTTATTGACGATGAAACGCAGAAATTGCATCGGAATTATATAAAAAAGGCACAATGCCGACTTAAGTACAAGAAGACTGACTCTTCTTACTGACTACGCTTTGAACAATTCCGGTGACACTAGTTATAGATTCCGATGCTTCACTCCAGGTTTACTGTATCCTTTGGACCTTCTTATTGAAGATGAAACACTGATATTGCATCGGAATTAAATACAAAATGCACAATGCCGACTTTAGTACTTGAAGACTGACTCTTCTTACTGACTATGATTTGTTTCATTCCTGTGACACTAGTTATAGATTCCGATGCTTCACTTCAGGTTTCCTGTATCCATTGGAACTTCTTATTGACGATGAAGCACAGAAATTGCATCGGAATTAAATACAAATGGCACAATGCCGACTTCTGTACAAGAAGACTGACTCTTCTTACTGACTATGTTTTGAAACATTCCTGTGGTCCTAGTTATAGATTCCGATGCTACACTTCAGGTTTACTGTATCCCTCTGACCTTCTTATTGACGATGAAACACACAAATTGCATCGGAATTAAATACAAACGGCACAATGCCGACTTATGTACAAGAAGACTGACTCTTCTTACTGACTATGTTTAGAACCATTCCTGTGACACTAGCTATAGACTCTGATGCTTCACTTCAGGTTTACTGTTTCCCTTGGACCTTCTTATTGAGGATGAAACACAGAAATTGCATCGGAATTAAATACAAAAGGCACAATGCCGACTTAAGTACAAGAAGACTGACTCTACTTACTGTCTATGTTTTGAACCATTCCTGTGACAGTAGTTATAGATTCCGATGCTTCACTTCAGGTTTACTGTATCTCTTGGAACTTCTTATTGCCGACGAAACACTGAAATTGCATCGGAATTAAATACAAAATGCACAATGATGACTTAAGTACAAGAAGACTGACTCTTCTTACTGCCTATGTTTGAACCATTCCTGTGTCACTAGTTATAGATTCCGATGCTTCACTCCAGGTTTACTATATGCCTTGGACCTTCTTATTGACGATGAAGCACAGAAATTGCATAGGAATGATATAGAAAAGGCACAATGCCGACTTATGTATAAGAAGACTGACTCTTCCCACTGTCTATGTTTTGAACAATTCCTGTTACACTAGTTATAGATGTCGATGCTTCACTTCAGGTTTACTGTATCCCTTGGACCTTCTTATTGACGATGAAACACAGAAATGGCATCGGAATTAAATACAAAAGCACAATTCCGACTGTAGTACAAGAAGACTGACTCTTCTTACTGACTATGTTTTGATTCATTCCTGTGACACTAGTTATAGATTCCGATGGTTCACTCCAGGTTCTTTGTATCCCTTGGACCTTCTTATTGACGATGAAACATAGAAATTGCATCGGAATTAAATACAAAAGGCACAATGCCGTATTATGTACAAGAAGACTGACTCCTCATACTGTCTATGTTTTGAACCATTCATGTGACACTAGTTATTGATTCCGATGCTTCACTCCAGGTTTACTGTATCCCTTGGTCCTTCGTATTGACGATGAAACACAGAAATTGCATCGGAATTAAATACTAAAGTCACAATGGCGACTTAAGTACAAGAAGTCTGACTCTTCCTACTGACTATGATTTGAACCATTCATGTGACACTAGTTATAGATTCCGGTGCCTCACTTCAAGTTTTCTGTATCCCTTGGACCTTCTTATTGACGATGAAACACAGAAATTGCATCGGAAATAAATACAAAAGGCACAATGCCGACTTAAGTACAAGAAGACTGACTCTTCTTACTGACTATGTTTTGAACCATTCCTGTGACACTAGTTATAGATTCTGATGTTTCACTTCAGGTTTACAGCATCTCTTGGACCTTCTTATTGACGATGAAACACAGAAATTGCACCGTAATTAAATACAAAAGGAACAATGCTGATTTAAGTACAAGAAGACTGACACTTCTTACTGACTATATTTTGAACCATTCCTGTGACACTAGTTATAGATTTCGATGCTTGACTTCAGATTTACTGTATCCCTCTGACCTTCTTATTGACGATGAAACACAGAAATAGCATCGGAATTAAATACTAAAGGCACAATGCCGCATTAAGTGCAATAAGACTGACTCTTCCTACTGTCGATTCTTCGAACCATTCATGTGACACTAGTTATAGATTCTGATGCTTTACTCCAGGTTTACTGTATCACTTGGAACTTCTTATTGACGATGATCACAGAAATAGCATCGGAATTAAATACAAAAGGCACAATGCCGACTTATGTACAAGAAGACTGACTCTTCTTACTGGCTATGTTTTGAACCATTCCTGTGACACTAGCTATAGACTCTGATGCTTCACTTCAGGTTTACTGTTTCCCTTATACCTTCTTATTGAAGATGAAACACAGAAATTGCATCGGAATTAAATACAAAAGGCACAATGCCGACTTAAGTACAAGAAGACTGACTCTACTTACTGTCTATGTTTTGAACCATTCCTGTGACAGTAGTTATTGATTCTGATGCTTCACTTCAGGTTTACTGTATCTCTTGGAACTTCTTATTGCCGACGAAACACTGAAATTGCATCGGAATTGAATACAAAAGTCACAGTGCCGACTTAAGTACAAGACGACTAACTTTTCACACTGTCTATGTTTTGAACCATTCCTGTTAAACTAGTTATAGATTCCGATGCTTCACTTCAGGTTTACTGTATCCGTTGGACCTTCTTATTGACCATGAAACACAGAAATTGCATCGGAATTAAATACAAAAGGCACAATGCCGACTTATGTACAAGAAGACTGACTCTTCTTACTGACTATGTTTTGAACCATTCCTGTGACACTAGCTACAGACTCTGATGCTTCACTTCAGGTTTCCTGTATCCCTTGGACCTTCATATTAAAGATTAAACACAGAAATTGCATCGAAATAAAATACAAAAAGCACAATGCCGACTTAAGTACAAGCATACTGACTCTTCTTACTGTCCATGTTTTGAACCATCCCTGTGACACTAGTTACAGATTCCGATGCTTCACTTCAGGTTTACTGTATCCCTTGGACCTTCTTATTGACGATGAAACACTGAAATTGCATCGGAATTAAATACATTAAGGCACAATACCGACTTAAGTACAAGAAGACTGACTCTTCTTACTGACTATGTTATGAGCCATTCCTGTGACACTAGTTATGGATTCCGATGCATCACATCAGGTTTACTGTATCCCTCTCACCTTCTTATTGACGATGAAACACAGAAATGGCATCGGAATTAAATACAAACGGCACAATGCCGACTTAAGTACAAGAAGACTGACTCTTCCCACTGTCTATGTTTGAACTATTCCTGTGACACTAGTTATAGATTCCGATACTTCACTTCAGGTTTACTGTATCCCTTGGACCTTCTTATTGACGATGAAACACAGCAATTGCAACGGAATTAAATAGAAAAGGCACAATGCCGACTTAAGTGCAAGAAGACTGACTCTTCCTACTGTCTATGTTTGAATTACTCCTGTGTCACTAGTCATAGATTCCGATGCTTCACTTCAGGTTTACTGTATCCCATGGACCTTCTTATTGACGATGAAACACAGCAATTGCATCGGAATTAAATAGAAAAGGCACAATGCCGACTTAAGTGCAAGAAGACTGACTCTTCCTACTGATTATGATTTGAACCATTCATGTGACACTAGTTTTAGATTCCGGTGCTTCACTTCAGGTTTACTGTATCCCTGTGACCTTCTAATTGACGATGAAACACTGAAATTGCATCGGAATTAATTACTAAAGGCACAATGCCGAATTAAGTACAAGAAGATTGACTCTTCTTACTGTCGATGCTTCGAACCATTCCTGTGACACTAGTTATAGATTCCGATGCTTCACTCTAGGTTTACTGTTTCGCTTGGACTTTCTTATTGACGATGAAACACAGAAATTGCATCGTAAATAAATACAAAAGGCACAATGCCGACTTAAGTACAAGAAGACTGACTCTTCTTACTGACTTTGTTTTGAACCATTCCTGTGACACTAGTTATAGATTCTGATGCCTCACTTCAGGTATACTGTATCCCTTGGATCTTCTTATTGACGATGAAACACAGAAGTTGCATCGGAATTAAATACAAAAGGCACAATGCCGTCTTAAGTACAAGAAGACTGACTCTTCTTACTGACTATGTTTGAACCATTCCTGTGAAACTAGTTATAGATTCCGATGCTTGACTTCAGATTTACTGTATCCCTCTGACCTTCTTATTGACGATGAAACACAGAAATTGCATCGGAATTAAATACTAAAGGCACAATACCGAATTAAGTACAAGAACACTGACTCTTCCCACTGTCTATGTTTTGAACCATTCCTGTTAGACTAGTTATGGATTCCGATGCTTCACTTCAGGTTTACTGTATTACTTATACCTTCTTATTGACGATGAAACACAGAAATTGCATCGGAAATAAATACAAATGGCACAATGCCGACTTCTGTACAAGAAGACTGACCCTTCTTACTGACTAAGTGTTGAAACATTCCTGTGACACTAGTTATAGATTCCGATGCTTCACTTCAGGTTTACTGTATCCGTCTAACCTTCTTATTGACGATGAAACACAGAAATTGCATCGGAATTAAATACAAAAGTCAGAATGCCGGATTAAGTACAAGAAGACTGACTCTTCTTACTATCAATGTTTTGAACCATTTATGTGACCCTAGTTATAGATTCCGATGTTTCACTCCAAGTTTAGTGTATCCCGTGGACCTTCTTATTGACGATGAAACACAGAAATTGCATCGGAATTAAATACAAAAGGCACAATGCCGACTTAAGTACAAGAATACTGACTCTTCTTACTGACTGTGTTTTGGACCATTCATGTGACACTTGTTATAGATTCCGGTGCTTCACTTCAGTTTTACTGTATCCCTTGGACCTTCTTATTGCATTGCATTCTTATTGCATTGGAAATAAATACAAAAGGCACAATGCCGACTTAAGTACAAGAAGACTGACTCTTCTTACTGACTATGTTTTGAACCATTCCTGTGACACTAGTTATAGATTCCGATGCTTCTCTCCAGGTTTACTGTATCCCTTGGACCTTCTTATTGACGATGAAACGCAGAAATTGCATCGGAATTATATAAAAAAGGCACAATGCCGACTTAAGTACAAGAAGACTGACTCTTCTTACTGTCTACGCTTTGAACAATTCCGGTGACACTAGTTATAGATTCCGATGCTTCACTCCAGGTTTACTGTATCCTTTGGACCTTCTTATTGAAGATGAAACACTGATATTGCATCGGAATTAAATACAAAATGCACAATGCCGACTTTAGTACAAGAAGACTGACTCTTCTTACTGACTATGATTTGTTTCATTCCTGTGACACTAGTTATAGATTCCGATGCTTCACTTCAGGTTTCCTGTATCCCTTGGAACTTCTTATTGACGATGAAGCACAGAAATTGCATCGGAATTAAATACAAATGGCACAATGCCGACTTCTGTACAAGAAGACCGACTCTTCTTACTGACTATGTTTTGAAACATTCCTGTGGTCCTAGTTATAGATTCCGATGCTACACTTCAGGTTTACTGTATCCCTCTGACCTTCTTATTGACGATGAAACACACAAATTGCATCGGAATTAAATACAAAAGGCACAATGCCGACTTATGTACAAGAAGACTGACTCTTCTTACTGACTATGTTTAGAACCATTCCTGTGACACTAGCTATAGACTCTGATGCTTCACTTCAGGTTTACTGTTTCCCTTGGACCTTCTTATTGAGGATGAAACACAGAAATTGCATCGGAATTAAATACAAAAGGCACAATGCCGACTTAAGTACAAGAAGACTGACTCTACTTACTGTCTATGTTTTGAACCATTCCTGTGACAGTAGTTATAGATTCCGATGCTTCACTTCAGGTTTACTGTATCTCTTGGAACTTCTTATTGCCGACGAAACACTGAAATTGCATCGGAATTAAATACAAAATGCACAATGAAGACTTAAGTACAAGAAGACTGACTCTTCTTACTGCCTATGTTTGAACCATTCCTGTGTCACTAGTTATAGATTCCGATGCTTCACTCCAGGTTTACTATATGCCTTGGACCTTCTTATTGACGATGAAGCACAGAAATTTCATAGGAATGATATAGAAAAGGCACAATGCCGACTTATGTATAAGAAGACTGACTATTCCCACTGTCTATGTTTTGAACCATTCCTGTTACACTAGTTATAGATGTCGATGCTTCACTTCAGGTTTACTGTATCCCTTGGACCTTCTTATTGACGATGAAACACAGAAATGGCATCGGAATTAAATACAAAAGGCACAATTCCGACTGTAGTACAAGAAGACTGACTCTTCTTACTGACTATGTTTTGATTCATTCCTGTGACACTAGTTATAGATTCCGATGGTTCACTCCAGGTTCTTTGTATCCCTTGGACCTTCTTATTGACGATGAAACATAGAAATTGCATCGGAATTAAATACAAAAGGCACAATGCCGTATTATGTACAAGAAGACTGACTCCTCATACTGTCTATGTTTTGAACCATTCATGTGACACTAGTTATTGATTCCGATGCTTCACTCCAGGATTACTGTATCCCTTGGTCCTTCGTATTGACGATGAAACACAGAAATTGCATCGGAATTAAATACTAAAGTCACAATGGCGACTTAAGTACAAGAAGTCTGACTCTTCCTACTGACTATGATTTGAACCATTCATGTGACACTAGTTATAGATTCCGGTGCCTCACTTCAGGTTTTCTGTATCCCTTGGACCTTCTTATTGACGATGAAACACAGAAATTGCATCGGAAATAAATACAAAAGGCACAATGCCGACTTAAGTACAAGAAGACTGACTCTTCTTACTGACTATGTTTTGAACCATTCCTGTGACACTAGTTATAGATTCTGATGTTTCACTTCAGGTTTACAGCATCTCTTGGACCTTCTTATTGACGATGAAACACAGAAATTGCACCGTAATTAAATACAAAAGGCACAATGCTGATTTAAGTACAAGAAGACTGACTCTCCTTACTGACTATATTTGGACCATTCCTGTGACACTAGTTATAGATTTCGATGCTTGACTTCAGATTTACTGTATCCCTCTGACCATCTTATTGACGATGAAACACAGAAATAGCATCGGAATTAAATACTAAAGGCACAATGCCGCATTAAGTGCAAGAAGACTGACTCTTCTTACTGTCGATTCTTCGAACCATTCATGTGACACTAGTTATAGATTCTGATGCTTTACTCCAGGTTTACTGTATCACTTGGAACTTCTTATTGACGATGATCACAGAAATAGCATCGGAATTAAATACAAAAGGCACAATGCCGACTTATGTACAAGAAGACTGACTCTTCTTACTGGCTATGTTTTGAACCATTCCTGTGACACTAGCTATAGACTCTGATGCTTCACTTCAGGTTTACTGTTTCCCTTGGACCTTCTTATTGAAGATGAAACACAGAAATTGCATCGGAATTAAATACAAAAGGCACAATGCCGACTTAAGTACAAGAAGACTGACTCTACTTACTGTCTATGTTTTGAACCATTCCTGTGACAGTAGTTATAGATTCCGATGCTTCACTTCAGGTTTACTGTATCTCTTGGAACTTCTTATTGCCGACGAAACACTGAAATTGCATCGGAATTGAATACAAAAGTCACAGTGCCGACTTAAGTACAAGACGACTAATTTTTCACACTGTCTATGTTTTGAACCATTCCTGTTACACTAGTTATAGATTCCGATGCTTCACTTCAGGTTTACTGTATCCGTTGGACCTTCTTATTGACCATGAAACACAGAAATTGCATCGGAATTAAATACAAAAGGCACAATGCCGACTTATGTACAAGAAGACTGACTCTTCTTACTGACTATGTTTTGAACCATTCCTGTGACACTAGCTACAGACTCTGATGCTTCACTTCAGTTTTACTGTATCCTTTGGACCTTCATATTAAAGATTAAACACAGAAATTGCATCGAAATAAAATACAAAAAGCACAATGCCGACTTAAGTACAAGCATACTGACTCTTCTTACTGTCTATGATTTGAACCATCCCTGTGACACTAGTTACAGATTCCGATGCTTCACTTCAGGTTTACTGTATTCCTTGGACCTTCTTATTGACGATGAAACACTGAAATTGCATCGGAATTAAATACATTAAGGCACAATACCGACTTAAGTACAAGAAGACTGACTCTTCTTACTGACTATGTTTTGAGCCATTCCTGTGACACTAGTTATGGATTCCGATGCATCACATCAGGTTTACTGTATCCCTCTGACCTTCTTATTGACGATGAAACACAGAAATGGCATCGGAATTAAATACAAACGGCACAATGCCGACTTAAGTACAAGAAGACTGACTCTTCCCACTGTCTATGTTTGAACTATTCCTGTGACACTAGTTATAGATTCCGATACTTCACTTCAGGTTTACTGTATCCCTTGGACCTTCTTATTGACGATGAAACACAGCAATTGCAACGGAATTAAATAGAAAAGGCACAATGCCGACTTAAGTGCAAGAAGACTGACTCTTCCTACTGTCTATGTTTTGAACCACTCCTGTGTTACTAGTCATAGATTCCGATGCTTCACTCCAGGTTTACTGTATCCCTTGGACCTTCTTAGTGACGATGACACACAGAAATTGCATCGGAAATAAATACAAATGGCACAATGGCGACTTAAGTACAAGAGGTCTGACTCTTCTTACTGACTATGATTTGAACCATTCATGTGACACTAGTTTTAGATTCCGGTGCTTCACTTCAGCTTTACTGTATCCCTCTGACCTTCTAATTGACGATGAAACACTGAAATTGCATCGGAATTAAATACTAAAGGCACAATGCCGAATTAAGTACAAGAAGACTGACTCTTCTTACTGTCGATGCTTCAAACCATTCCTGTGACACTAGTTATTGATTCCGATGCTTCACTCCAGGTTTACTGTATCCCTTGGACCTTCTTATTGACGATGAACACAGAAATTGCATCGGAATTAAATACAAAAGGCACAATGCCGACTTATGTACAAGAAGACTGACTCTTCTTACTGACTATGTTTTGAACCATTCCTGTGACACTAGCTATAGACTCTGATGCTTCACTTCAGGTTTACTGTTTCCCTTGGACCTTCTTATTGAAGATGAAACACAGAAATTGCAACGGAATTAAATACAAAAGGCACAATGCCGACTTAAGTACAAGAATACTGACTCTACTTACTGTCTATGTTTTGAACCACTCCTGTGACAGTAGTTATAGATTCCGATGCTCCACTTCAGGTTTACTGTATCCCTTGGAACTTCTTATTGCCGATGAAACACTGAAATTGCATCGGAATTAAATACAAAAGGCACAATAAAGACTTAAGTACAAGAAGACTGACTCTTCTTACTGTCTATGTTTGAACCATTCCTGTGTAACCAGTTATAGATTCCGATGCTTCACTCCAGGTTTATTATATGCCTTGGACCTTCTTATTGACGATGAAACACAGAAATTGCATAGGAATGAAATAGAAAAGGCATATTGCCGACTTATGTACAAGAAGAATGACTCTTCCCACTGTCTATGTTTTGAACCATTCCTGTTACACTAGTTATAGATTTCGATGCTTCACTTCAGGTTTACTGTATCTTTTGGACCTTCTTATTGACGATGAAACACAGAAATAGCATCGGACTTAAATAGAAAAGGCACAATGCCGACTTAAGTGCAAGAAGACTGACTCTTCCTACTGTCTATGATTTGAACCATTTCTGTGTCACTAGTTATAGATTCCGATGCTTCACTCCAGGTTTTATGTATCCCTTGGACCTTCTTATTGACGATGAAACACAGCAATTGCATCGGACTTAAATAGAAAAGGCACAATGCCGACTTAAGTGCAAGAAGACTGGCTCTTCCTACTGTCTATGTATTGAACCATTCCTGTGTCACTAGTTATAGATTCCGATGCTTCACTCCAGGTTTTATGTATCCCTTGGAACTTCTTATAGACGATGAAACACAGAAATTGCATCAGAATTAAATACAAAAGGCACAATGCCGACTTAAGTACAAGAAGACTGACTCTTCTTACTAACTATGTTTAGAAACCATTCCTGTGACACTAGTTATGGATTCCGATGCTTCACTTCAGGTTTACGGTATTCCTCTGACTTTCTTATTAACGATGAAACACAGAAATAGCATCGGAATTAAATACAAAAGGCACAATGCCGAATTAAGTACAAGAAGACTGACTCTTCATACTGTCTATGTTTTGAACCATTCATGTGACACTAGTTATTGATTCCGATGCTTCACTCCAGGTTTACTGTATCCCTTGGTCCTTCGTATTGACGATGAAACACAGAAATTGCATCGGAATTAAATACTAAAGTCACAATGGCGACTTAAGTACAAGAAGTCTGACTCTTCCTACTGACTATGATTTGAACCATTCATGTGACACTAGTTATAGATTCCGGTGCCTCACTTCAGGTTTGCTGTATCCCTTGGACCTTCTTATTGACGATGAAACAGAGAAATTGCATCGGAAATAAATACAAAAGGCACAATGCTGACTTAAGTACAAGAAGACTGACTCTTCTTACAGACTATGCTTTGAACCATTCCTGTGACACTAGTTATAGATTCTGATGATTCACTTCAGGTTTACAGCATCTCTTGCACCTTCTTATTGACAATGAAACACAGAAATTGCATAGGAATTAAATAGAAAAGGCACAATGTCGACTTAAGTACAAGAAGACTGACTCTTCCTACTGTCTATGTTTTGAACCATTCCTGTGACACTAGTTAAAGATTCCGGTGCTTCAGTTCAGGTTTACTGTGTCCATCTGACCTTCTTATTGACGATGAAACACAGAAATTACATCGGAATTGAATACAACAGTCACAATGCCGACTTAAGTACAAGACGACTGACTTTTCACTCTGTCTATGTTTTGAACCATCCCTGTTACACTAGTTATAGATTCCGATGCTTCATTTCAGGTTTACTGTATCCGTTGGACCTTCTTAATGACCATGAAACACTAAAATTGCATCGGAATTAAATACATTAAGGCACAATACCGATTTTAGTACAAGAAGGCTGACTCTTCTTACAGACTATGCTTTGATTCATTCCTATGACACTAGTTACAGATTCCGATGCTTCACTCCAGGTTTACTTTATCCCTTGGACCTTGTTATTGACGATGAAACACAGAAATTGCATCGGAATTAAATTCAAAAGGCACAGTGCCGACTTAAGTACAAGAAGACTGACTCTTCTTACTGACAACGTTTGAACAATTTTTGTGACACTAGTTATAGATTCCGATGGTTCACTCCCGGTTTACTGTATCCCGTGGACCTTCTTATAAACGATGAAACACAAAAATTGCATCGAAATTAAATACAAAAGGCACAATGCCGACATAAGTATAAGAAGACTGACTCTTCTTACTGATTATTTTTGAACCATTCCTGTGACACTAGTTATAGATTCCGATGCTTCACTCCAGGTTTACTGTATCCCATGGACCTCCTTATTGACGATGAAACACAGAAATTGCATCGGAATAAAATACAAAAGGCACAATGCCGACTTAAGTACAAGAAGACTGACTCTTCTTACTGACTATGTTTTGAATCATTCCTGTGACACTAGTTATAGATTCCGGTGCCTCACGTCAGGTTTACTGTATCCCTTGGACCTTCTTATTGACTATGAAACACAGAAATTGCATCGGAGTTAAACACAAAAGGCACAATGCAGACTTAAGTACAAGAAGACTGACTCTTCCCACTGTCTATGTTTGAACTATTCTTGTGACACTAGTTATAGATTCCGATACTTCACTTCAGGTTTACTGTATCCCTTGGACCTTCTTATTGACGATGAAACACAGCAATTGCAACGGAATTAAATAGAAAAGGCACAATGCCGACTTAAGTGCAAGAAGACTGACTCTTCCTACTGTCTATGTTTTGAACCACTCCTGTGTCACTAGTCATAGATTCCGATGCTTCACTCCAGGTTTACTTTATCCCTTGGACCTTCTTATTGACGATGAAACACAGAAATTGCATCGGAATTAAATACAAAAGGCACAATGCCGACTTAAGTACAAGAAGACTGACTCTTCTTACTGGCTATGTTTTGAGCCATTCCTGTGACACTAGTTATAGATTCCGATGCTTCATTTCAGGTTTACTGTATCCCTCTGACCTTCTTATTGACGATGAAACACAGAAATTGCATCGGAATTAAATACAAAAGGCACAATGCCGAATTAAGTACAAGAAGACTGACTCTTCTTACTGTCTATGTTTTGAACCATTCTTGCGACACTAGTTATAGATTCCGATGCTTCACTCCAGGTTTACTGTATCCCTTGGACCTTCTTAGTGACGATGACACACAGAAATTGCATCGGAAATAAATACAAATGGCACAATGGCGACTTAAGTACAAGAGGTCTGACTCTTCTTACTGACTATGATTTGAACCATTCATGTGACACTAGTTTTAGATTCCGGTGCTTCACTTCAGCTTTACTGTATCCCTCTGACCTTCTAATTGACGATGAAACACTGAAATTGCATCGGAATTAAATACTAAAGGCACAATGCCGAATTAAGTACAAGAAGACTGACTCTTCTTACTGTCGATGCTTCGAACCATTCCTGTGACACTAGTTATTGATTCCGATGCTTCACTCCAGGTTTACTGTATCCCTTGGACCTTCTTATTGACGATGAACACAGAAATTGCATCGGAATTAAATACAAAAGGCACAATGCCGACTTATGTACAAGAAGACTGACTCTACTTACTGACTATGTTTTGAACCATTCCTGTGACACTAGCTATAGACTCTGATGCTTCACTTCAGGTTTACTGTTTCCCTTGGACCTTCTTATTGAAGATGAAACACAGAAATTGCAACGGAATTAAATACAAAAGGCACAATGCCGACTTAAGTACAAGAATACTGACTCTACTTACTGTCTATGTTTTGAACCACTCCTGTGACAGTAGTTATAGATTCCGATGCTCCACTTCAGGTTTACTGTATCCCTTGGAACTTCTTATTGCCGATGAAACACTGAAATTGCATCGGAATTAAATACAAAAGGCACAGTAAAGACTTAAGTACAAGAAGACTGACTCTTGTTACTGTCTATGTTTGAACCATTCCTGTGTAACCAGTTATAGATTCCGATGCTTCACTCCAGGTTTATTATATGCCTTGGACCTTCTTATTGACGATGAAACACAGAAATTGCATAGGAATGAAATAGAAAAGGCATATTGCCGACTTATGTACAAGAAGAATGACTCTTCCCACTGTCTATGTTTTGAACCATTCCTGTTACACTAGTTATAGATTTCGATGCTTCACTTCAGGTTTACTGTATCCCTTGGACCTTCTTATTGACGATGAAACACAGAAATAGCATCGGACTTAAATAGAAAAGGCACAATGCCGACTTAAGTGCAAGAAGACTGACTCTTCCTACTGTCTATGATTTGAACCATTCCTGTGTCACTAGTTATAGATTCCGATGCTTCACTCCAGGTTTTATGTATCCCTTGGACCTTCTTATTGACGATGAAACACAGCAATTGCATCGGACTTAAATAGAAAAGGCACAATGCCGACTTAAGTGCAAGAAGACTGACTCTTCCTACTGTCTATGTATTGAACCATTCCTGTGTCACTAGTTATAGATTCCGATGCTTCACTCCAGGTTTTATGTATCCCTTGGAACTTCTTATAGACGATGAAACACAGAAATTGCATCAGAATTAAATACAAAAGGCACAATGCCGACTTAAGTACAAGAAGACTGACTCTTCTTACTAACTATGTTTAGAAACCATTCCTGTGACACTAGTTATGGATTCCGATGCTTCAATTCAGGTTTACTGTATTCCTCTGACTTTCTTATTAACGATGAAACACAGAAATAACATCGGAATTAAATACAAAAGGCACAATGCCGAATTAAGTACAAGAAGACTGACTCTTCATACTGTCTATGTTTTGAACCATTCATGTGACACTAGTTATTGATTCCGATGCTTCACTCCAGGTTTACTGTATCCCTTGGTCCTTCGTATTGACGATGAAACACAGAAATTGCATCGGAATTAAATACTAAAGTCACAATGGCGACTTAAGTACAAGAAGTCTGACTCTTCCTACTGACTATGATTTGAACCATTCATGTGACACTAGTTATAGATTCCGGTGCCTCACTTCAGGTTTGCTGTATCCCTTGGACCTTCTTATTGACGATGAAACAGAGAAATTGCATCGGAAATAAATACAAAAGGCACAACGCCGACTTAAGTACAAGAAGACTGACTCTTCTTACAGACTATGCTTTGAACCATTCCTGTGACACTAGTTATAGATTCTGATGATTCACTTCAGGTTTACAGCATCTCTTGCACCTTCTTATTGACAATGAAACACAGAAATTGCATAGGAATTAAATAGAAAAGGCACAATGTCGACTTAAGTACAAGAAGACTGACTCTTCCTACTGTCTATGTTTTGAACCATTCCTGTGACACTAGTTAAAGATTCCGGTGCCTCAGTTCAGGTTTACTGTGTCCATCTGACCTTCTTATTGACGATGAAACACAGAAATTGCATCGGAATTGAATACAAAAGTCACAATGCTGACTTAAGTACAAGACGACTGACTTTTCACACTGTCTATGTTTGAACCATCCCTGTAACACTAGTTATAGATTCCGATGCTTCACTTCAGGTTTACTGTATCCCTTGGACCTTCTTATTGACGATGAAACACAGCAATTGCAACGGAATTAAATAGAAAAGGCACAATGCCGACTTAAGTGCAAGAAGACTGACTCTTCCTACTGTCTATGCTTTGAACCACTCCTGTGTCACTAGTCATAGATTCCGATGCTTCATTCCAGGTTTACTTTATCCCTTGGACCTTCTTATTGACGATGAAACACAGAAATTGCATCGGAATTAAATACAAAAGGCACAATGCCGACTTAAGTACAAGAAGATTGACTCTTCTTACTGACTATGCTTTGAGCCATTCCTGTGACACTAGTTATAGATTCCGATGCTTCACTTCAGGTTTACTGTATCCCTCTGACCTTCTTATTGACGATGAAACACAGAAATTGCATCGGAATTAAATACAAACGGCACAATGCCGAATTAAGTACAAGAAGACTGACTCTTCTTACTGTCTATGTTTTGAACCATTCTTGCGACACTAGTTATAGATTCCGATGCTTCACTCCAGGTTTACTGTATCCCTTGGACCTTCTTAATGACGATGAAACACAGAAATAGCATCGGAATTAAATACTAAAGGCACAATGCCGCATTAAGTGCAAGAAGACTGACCCTTCTTACTGTCGATGTTTTGAACCATTCCTGTGACACTAGTTATAGATTCCGATGCTTCACTCCAGGTTTACAGCATCTCTTGGACCTTCTTATTGACAATGAAACACAGAAATTGCATCGGAATTAAATACAAAAGGCACAATGCTGATTTAAGTACAAGAAGACTGACCCTTCTTACTGACTATATTTTGAACCATTCCTGTGACACTAGTTATAGATTCCGCTGCTTCACTCCAGGTTTACTATATCCCTTGGACCTTCTCATTGACGATGAAACACAGAAATTGCATAGGAATGAAATAGAAAATGCACAATGCCGACTTCAGTACAAGTAGACTGACTCTTCCTACTGTCTATGTTTTGAACCATTCCTGTGACACTAGTTATAGATTCCGGTGCTTCAGTTCAGGTTTACTGTATCCCTCTGACCTTCTTATTGACGATGAAACACAGAAATTACATCGGAATTGAATACAAAAGTCACAGTGCCGACTTAAGTACAAGACGACTGACTTCTCACACTGTCTATGTTTTGAACCATTCCTGTTACACTAGTTACAGATTCCGATGCTTCACTTCAGGTTTACTGTATCCGTTGGACCTTCTTATTGAACATGAAACACAGAAATTGCATCGAAATAAAATGCAAAAAGCACAATGCCGACTTAAGTACAAGCATACTGACTCTTCTTACTGTCTATGTTTTGAACCATCCCTGTGACACTAGTTACAGATTCCGATGCATCACATCAGGTTTACTGTATCCCTCTGACCTTCTTATTGACGATGAAACACAGAAATTGCATCGGAATAAAATACAAAAGGCACAATGCCGACTTAAGTACAAGAAGACTGACTCTTCCCACTGTCTATGTTTGAACTATTCCTGTGACACTAGTTATAGATTCCGATGCTTCACTTCAGGTTTACTGTATCCCTTGGACCTTCGTATTGACGATGAAACACAGCAATTGCAACGGAATTAAATAGAAAAGGCACAATGCCGACTTAAGTGCAAGAAGACTGACTCTTCCTACTGTCTATGCTTTGAACCACTCCTGTGTCACTAGTCATAGATTCCGATGCTTCATTCCAGGTTTACTTTATCCCTTGGACCTTCTTATTGACGATGAAACACAGAAATTGCATCGGAAATAAATACAATTGGCACAATGGTGACTTAAGTACAAGAGGTCTGACTCTTCTTACTGACTATGTCTTGAACCATTCATGTGACACTAGTTTTAGATTCCGGTGCTTCACTTCAGCTTTACTGTATCCCTCTGACCTTCTAATTGACGATGAAACACTGAAATTGCATCGGAATTAAATACTAAAGGCACAATGCCGAATTAAGTACAAGAAGACTGACTCTTCTTACTGTCGATGCTTCGAACCATTCCTGTGACACTAGTTATAGATTCCGATGCTTCACTCCAGGTTTGCTGTATCCCTTGGACCTTCTTATTGACGGTGAACACAGAAATTGCATCGGAATTAAATACAAACGGCACAATGCCGACTTATGTACAAGAAGACTGACTGTTCTTACTGACTATGTTTTGAACCATTCCTGTGACACTAGCTATAGACTCTGATGTTTCACTTCAGGTTTACTGTTTCCCTTGGACCTTCTTATTGAAGATGAAACACTGAAATTGCAACGGAATTAAATACAAAAGGCACAATGCCGACTTAAGTACAAGAATACTGACTCTACTTACTGTCTATGTTTTGAACCATTCCTGTGACAGTAGTTATAGATTCCGATGCTTCACTTCA
This sequence comes from Schistocerca piceifrons, assembly GCF_021461385.2. Lineage (NCBI taxonomy): Eukaryota > Metazoa > Arthropoda > Insecta > Orthoptera > Acrididae > Schistocerca > Schistocerca piceifrons. The sequence goes on along the minus strand of NW_025727396.1, from coordinate 8,168,456 downwards.
GGGTTACTGTATCCCTTGGAACTTCTTATTGCCGATGAAACACTGAAATTGCATCGGAATTAAATACAAAAGGCACAATAAAGACTTAAGTACAAGGAGACTGACTCTTCTTACTGTCTATGTTTGAACCATTCCTGTGTAACTAGTTATAGATTCCGATGCTTCACTCCAGGTTTATTATATGCCTTGGACCTTCTTATTGACGATGAAACACAGAAATTGCATAGGAATGAAATAGAAAAGGCACAATGCCGACTTATGTACAAGAAGAATGGGTCTTCCCACTGTCTATGTTTTGAACCATTCCTTTTACACTAGTTATAGATTTCGATGCTTCACTTCAGGTTTACTGTATCCCTTGGACCTTCTTATTGACGATGAAACACAGAAATAGCATCGGACTTAAATAGAAAAGGCACAATGCCGACTTAAGTGCAAGAAGACTGACTCTTCCTACTGTCTATGTTTTGAACCATTCCTGTGTCACTAGTTATAGATTCCGATGCTTCACTCCAGGTTTTATGTATCCCTTGGACCTTCTTATTGACGATGAAACACAGCAATTGCATCGGACTTAAATAGAAAAGGCACAATGCCGACTTAAGTGCAAGAAGACTGACTCTTCCTACTCTCTATGCTTTGAACCATTCCTGTGTCACTAGTTATAGATTCCGATGCTTCACTCCAGGTTTTATGTATCCCTTGGACCTTCGTATTGACGATGAAACACAGCAATTGCATCGGCCTTAAATAGAAAAGGCACAATGCCGACTTAAGTACAAGAAGACTGACTCTTCTTACTGACTATGCTTTGAACCATTCCTGTGACACTAGTTATAGATTCTGATGTTTCACTTCAGGTTTACAGCATCTCTTGGACCTTCTTATTGACAATGAAACACAGAAATTGCATAAGAATTAAATAGAAAAGGCACAATGCCGACTTAAGTACAAGAAGCCTGACTCTTCATACTGTCTATGTTTTGAACCATTCATGTGACACTAGTTATTGATTCCGATGCTTCACTCCAGGTTTACTGTATCCCTTGGTCCTTCGTATTGACGATGAAACACAGAAATTGCATCGAAATTAAATACTAAAGTCACAATGGCGACTTAAGTACAAGAACTCTGACTCTTCCTACTGACTATGATTTGAACCATTCATGTGACACTAGTTATAGATTCCGGTGCCTCACTTCAGGTTTGCTGTATCCCTTGGACCTTCCTATTGACGATGAAACACAGAAATTGCATCGGAAATAAATACAAAAGGCACAATGCCGACTTAAGTACAAGAAGGCTGACTCTTCTTACTGACTATGCTTTGAACCATTCCTGTGACACTAGTTATAGATTCTGATGTTTCACTTCAGGTTTACAGCATCTCTTGGACCTTCTTATTGACAATGAAACACAGAAATTGCATAGGAATTAAATAGAAAAGGCACAATGCCGACTTAAGTACAAGAAGACTGACTCTTCCTACAGTCTATGTTTTGAACCATTCCTGTGACACTAGTTATAGTTTCCGGTGCTTCAGTTCAGGTTTACTGTGTCCCTCTGATCTTCTTATTGACGATGAAACACAGAAATTACATCGGAATTGAATACAAAAGTCACAATGCCGACTTAAGTACAAGACGACTGACTTTTCACACTGTCTATGTTTTGAACCATCCCTGTAACACTAGTTATAGATTCCGATGCTTCACTTCAGGTTTACTGTATCCCTTTGACCTTCTTATTGACGATGAAACACAGCAATTGCAACGGAATAAAATAGAAAAGGCACAATGCCGACTTAAGTGCAAGAAGACTGACTCTTCCTACTGTCTATGTTTTGAACCACTCCTGTGTCACTAGTCATAGATTCCGATGCTTCATTCCAGGTTTACTTTATCCCTTGGACCTTCTTATTGACGATGAAACACAGAAATTGCATCGGAATTAAATACAAAAGGCACAATGCCGATTTAAGTACAAGAAGACTGACTCTTCTTACTGACTATGTTTTGAGCCATTCCTGTGACACTAGTTATAGATTCCGATGCTTCACTTCAGGTTTACTGTATCCCTCTGACCTTCTTATTGACGATGAAACACAGAAATTGCATCGGAATTAAATACAAACGGCACAATGCCGAATTAAGTACAAGAAGACTGACTCTTCTTACTGTCTATGTTTTGAACCATTCTTGCGACACTAGTTATAGATTCCGAAGCTTCACTCCAGGTTTACTGTATCCCTTGGACCTTCTTATTGACGATGAACACAGAAATTGCATCGGAATTAAATACAAAAGGCACAATGCCGTCTTAAGTACAAGAATACTGACTCTACTTACTGTCTATGTTTTGAACCATTCTTGCGACACTAGTTATAGATTCCGAAGCTTCACTCCAGGTTAACTGTATCCCTTGGACCTTCTTATTGACGATGAACACAGAAATTGCATCGGAATTAAATACAAAAGGCACAATGCCGACTTATGTACAAGAAGACTGACTCTTCTTACCAAATATGCTTTGAACCATTCCTGTGACACTAGCTATAGACTCTGATGCATCACTTCAGGTTTACTGTTTCCCTTGGACCTTCTTATTGAAGATGAAACACAGAAATTGCAACGGAATTAAATACAAAAGGCACAATGTCGACTTAAGTACAAGAATACTGACTCTACTTACTGTCTATGTTTTGAACCATTCCTGTGACAGTAGTTATAGATTCCGATGCTTCACTTCAGGTTTACTGTATCCCTTGGAACTTCTTATTGCCGATGAAACACTGAAATTGCATCGGAATTAAATACAAAAGGCACAATAAAGAGTTAAGTACAAGGAGACTGACTCTTCTTACTGTCTATGTTTGAACCATTCCTGTGTAACTAGTTATAGATTCCGATGCTTCACTCCAGGTTTATTATATGCCTTGGACCTTCTTATTGACGATGAAACACAGAAATTGCATAGGAATGAAATAGAAAAGGCACAATGCCGACTTATGTACAAGAAGAATGACTCTTCCCACTGTCTATGTTTTGAACCATTCCTGTTACACTAGTTACAGATTCCGATGCTTCACTTCAGGTTTACTGTATCCGTTGGACCTTCTTATTGAACATGAAACACAGAAATTGCATCGAAATAAAATGCAAAAAGCACAATGCCGACTTAAGTACAAGCATACTGACTCTTCTTACTGTCTATGTTTTGAACCATCCCTGTGACACTAGTTACAGATTCCGATGCTTCACTTCAGGTTTACTGTATCCCTTGAACCTTCTTAATGACGATGAAACACTGAAATTGCATCGGAATTAAATACATTAAGGCACAATACCGACTTAAGTACAAGAAGACTGACTCTTCTTACTGACTATGTTTTGAGCCATTCCTGTGACACTAGTTATAGATTCCGATGCATCACATCAGGTTTACTGTATCCCTCTGACCTTCTTATTGACGATGAAACACAGAAATTGCATCGGAATTAAATACAAAAGGCACAATGCCGACTTAAGTACAAGAAGACTGACTCTTCCCACTGTCTATGTTTGAACTATTCCTGTGACACTAGTTATAGATTCCGATGCTTCACTTCAGGTTTACTGTATCCCTTGGACCTTCTTATTGACGATGAAACACAGCAATTGCAACGGAATTAAATAGAAAAGGCACAATGCCGACTTAAGTGCAAGAAGACTGGCTCTTCCTACTGTCTATGTATTGAACCATTCCTGTGTCACTAGTTATAGATTCCGATGCTTCACTCCAGGTTTTATGTATCCCTTGGAACTTCTTATAGACGATGAAACACAGAAATTGCATCAGAATTAAATACAAAAGGCACAATGCCGACTTAAGTACAAGAAGACTGACTCTTCTTACTAACTATGTTTAGAAACCATTCCTGTGACACTAGTTATGGATTCCGATGCTTCACTTCAGGTTTACGGTATTCCTCTGACTTTCTTATTAACGATGAAACACAGAAATAGCATCGGAATTAAATACAAAAGGCACAATGCCGAATTAAGTACAAGAAGACTGACTCTTCATACTGTCTATGTTTTGAACCATTCATGTGACACTAGTTATTGATTCCGATGCTTCACTCCAGGTTTACTGTATCCCTTGGTCCTTCGTATTGACGATGAAACACAGAAATTGCATCGGAATTAAATACTAAAGTCACAATGGCGACTTAACTACAAGAAGTCTGACTCTTCCTACTGACTATGATTTGAACCATTCATGTGACACTAGTTATAGATTCCGGTGCCTCACTTCAGGTTTGCTGTATCCCTTGGACCTTCTTATTGACGATGAAACAGAGAAATTGCATCGGAAATAAATACAAAAGGCACAATGCCGACTTAAGTACAAGAAGACTGACTCTTCTTACAGACTATGCTTTGAACCATTCCTGTGACACTAGTTATAGATTCTGATGATTCACTTCAGGTTTACAGCATCTCTTGCACCTTCTTATTGACAATGAAACACAGAAATTGCATAGGAATTAAATAGAAAAGGCACAATGTCGACTTAAGTACAAGAAGACTGACTCTTCCTACTGTCTATGATTTGAACCATTCCTGTGACACTAGTTAAAGATTCCGGTGCTTCAGTTCAGGTTTACTGTGTCCATCTGACCTTCTTATTGACGATGAAACACAGAAATTACATCGGAATTGAATACAAAAGTCACAATGCCGACTTAAGTACAAGACGACTGACTTTTCACACTGTCTATGTTTTGAACCATCCCTGTTACACTAGTTATAGATTCCGATGCTTCATTTCAGGTTTACTGTATCCGTTGGACCTTCTTAATGACCATGAAACACTAAAATTGCATCGGAATTAAATACATTAAGGCACAATACCGCTTTTAGTACAAGAAGACTGACTCTTCTTACAGACTATGCTTTGATTCATTCCTATGACACTAGTTACAGATTCCGATGCTTCACTCCAGGTTTACTTTATCCCTTGGACCTTGTTATTGACGATGAATCACAGAAATTGCATCGGAATTAAATTCAAAAGGCACAGTGCCGACTTAAGTACAAGAAGACTGACTCTTCTTACTGACTATGTTTGAACAATTTTTGTGACACTAGTTATAGATTCCGATGGTTCACTCCCGGTTTACTGTATCCCGTGGACCTTCTTATAAACGATGAAACACAAAAATTGCATCGAAATTAAATACAAAAGGCACAATGCCGACATAAGTATAAGAAGACTGACTCTTCTTACTGATTATTTTTGAACCATTCCTGTGACACTAGTTATAGATTCCGATGCTTCACTCCAGGTTTACTGTATCCCATGGACCTCCTTATTGACGATGAAACACAGAAATTGCATCGGAATAAAATACAAAAGGCACAATGCCGACTTAAGTACAAGAAGACTGACTCTTCTTACTGACTATGTTTTGAATCATTCCTGTGACACTAGTTATAGATTCCGGTGCCTCACGTCAGGTTTACTGTATCCCTTGGACCTTCTTATTGACTATGAAACACAGAAATTGCATCGGAGTTAAACACAAAAGGCACAATGCCAACTTAAGTACAAGAAGACCGACTCTTCCCACTGTCTATGTTTTGAACCATTCCTGTTACACTAGTTATAGATTTCGATGCTTCACTTCAGGTTTACTGTATCCCTTGGACCTTCTTATTGACGATGAAACACAGAAATAGCATCGGACTTAAATAGAAAAGGCACAATGCCGACTTAAGTGCAAGAAGACTGACTCTTCCTACTGTCTATGATTTGAACCATTCCTGTGTCACTAGTTATAGATTCCGATGCTTCACTCCAGGTTTTATGTATCCCTTGGACCTTCTTATTGACGATGAAACACAGCAATTGCATCGGACTTAAATAGAAAAGGCACAATGCCGACTTAAGTGCAAGAAGACTGACTCTTCCTACTGTCTATGTATTGAACCATTCCTGTGTCACTAGTTATAGATTCCGATGCTTCACTCCAGGTTTTATGTATCCCTTGGAACTTCTTATAGACGATGAAACACAGAAATTGCATCAGAATTAAATACAAAAGGCACAATGCCGACTTAAGTACAAGAAGACTGGTTCTTCTTACTAACTATGTTTAGAAACCATTCCTGTGACACTAGTTATGGATTCCGATGCTTCAATTCAGGTTTACTGTATTCCTCTGACTTTCTTATTAACGATGAAACACAGAAATAACATCGGAATTAAATACAAAAGGCACAATGCCGAATTAAGTACAAGAAGACTGACTCTTCATACTGTCTATGTTTTGAACCATTCATGTGACACTAGTTATTGATTCCGATGCTTCACTCCAGGTTTACTGTATCCCTTGGTCCTTCGTATTGACGATGAAACACAGAAATTGCATCGGAATTAAATACTAAAGTCACAATGGCGACTTAAGTACAAGAAGTCTGACTCTTCCTACTGACTATGATTTGAACCATTCATGTGACACTAGTTATAGATTCCGGTGCCTCACTTCAGGATTGCTGTATCCCTTGGACCTTCTTATTGACGATGAAACAGAGAAATTGCATCGGAAATAAATACAAAAGGCACAACGCCGACTTAAGTACAAGAAGACTGACTCTTCTTACAGACTATGCTTTGAACCATTCCTGTGACACTAGTTATAGATTCTGATGATTCACTTCAGGTTTACAGCATCTCTTGCACCTTCTTATTGACAATGAAACACAGAAATTGCATAGGAATTAAATAGAAAAGGCACAATGTCGACTTAAGTACAAGAAGACTGACTCTTCCTACTGTCTATGTTTTGAACCATTCCTGTGACACTAGTTAAAGATTCCGGTGCCTCAGTTCAGGTTTACTGTGTCCATCTGACCTTCTTATTGACGATGAAACACAGAAATTACATCGGAATTGAATACAAAAGTCACAATGCTGACTTAAGTACAAGACGACTGACTTTTCACACTGTCTACGTTTTGAACCATCCCTGTTACACTAGTTATAGATTCCGATGCTTCATTTCAGGTTTACTGTATCCGTTGGACCTTCTTATTGACCATGAAACACTAAAATTGCATCGGAATTAAATACATTAAGGCACAATACCGATTTTAGTACAAGAAGACTGACTCTTCTTACAGACTATGGTTTGATTCATTCCTATGACACTAGTTACAGATTCCGATGCTTCACTCCAGGTTTACTTTATCCCTTGGACCTTGTTATTGACGATGAAACACAGAAATTGCATCGGAATTAAATTCAAAAGGCACAGTGCCCACTTAAGTACAAGAAGACTGACTCCTCTTACTGACTATGTTTGAACAATTTTTGTGACACTAGTTATAGATTCCGGTGCCTCACGTCAGGTTTACTGTATCCCTTGGACCTTCTTATTGACTATGAAACACAGAAATTGCATCGGAGTTAAACACAAAAGGCACAATGCCGACTTAAGTACAAGAATACTGACTCTTCTTACTGTCTATGATTTGAACCATCCCTGTGTCACTAGTTATAGACTCTGATGCTTCACTTCAGGTTTACTGTTTCCCTTGGACCTTCTTATTGAAGATGTAACACAGAAATTGCATCGGAATTAAATACAAAAGGCACAATGCCGACTTAAGTACAAGAAGACTGACTCTACTTACTGTCTATGTTTTGAACCATTCCTGTGACAGTAGTTATAGATTCCGATGCTTCACTTCAGGTTTACTGTATCTCTTGGAACTTCTTATTGCCGACGAAACACTGAAATTGCATCGGAATTAAATACAAAAGGCACAATGAAGACTTAAGTACAAGAAGACTGACTCTTCTTACTGCCTATGTTTGAACCATTCCTGTGTCACTAGTTATAGATTCCGATGCTTCACTCCAGGTTTACTATATGCCTTGGACCTTCTTATTGACGATGAAGCACAGAAATTGCATAGGAATGAAATAGAAAAGGCACAATGCCGACTTATGTATAAGAAGACTGACTCTTCCCACTGTCTATGCTTTGCACCATTCCTGTTACACTAGTTATAGATGTCGATGCTTCACTTCAGGTTTACTGTATCCCTTGGATCTTCTTATTGGCGATGAAACACAGAAATAGCATCGGAGTTAAATACAAAAGGCACAATTCCGACTGTAGTACAAGAAGACTGACTCTTCTTACTGACTATGTTTTGATTCATTCCTGTGACACTAGTTATAGATTCCGATGGTTCACTCCAGGTTCTTTGTATCCCTTGGACCTTCTTATTGACGATGAAACATAGAAATTGCATCGGAATTAAATACAAAAGGCACAATGCCGAATTATGTACAAGAAGACTGACTCCTCATACTGTCTATGTTTTGAACCATTCATGTGACACTAGTTATTGATTCCGATGCTTCACTCCAGGTTTACTGTATCCCTTGGTCCTTCGTATTGACGATGAAACACAGAAATTGCATCGGAATTAAATACTAAAGTCACAATGGCGACTTAAGTACAAGAAGTCTGACTCTTCCTACTGACTATGATTTGAACCATTCATGTGACACTAGTTATAGATTCCGGTTCCTCACTTCAGGTTTTCTGTATCCCTTGGACCTTCTTACTGACGATGAAACACAGAAATTGCATCGGAAATAAATACAAAAGGCACAATGCCGACTTAAGTACAAGAAGACTGACTCTTCTAACTGACTATGTTTTGAACCATTCCTGTGACACTAGTTATAGATTCTGATGTTTCACTTCAGGTTTACAGCATCTCTTGGACCTTCTTATTGACGATGAAACACAGAAATTGCATCGGAATTAAATACAAAAGGCACAATGCTGATTTAAGTACAAGAAGACTGACCCTTCTTACTGACTATATTTTGAACCATTCCTGTGACACTAGTTACAGATTTTGATGCTTGACTTCAGATTTACTGTATCCCTCTGACCTTCTTATTGACGATGAAACACAGAAATTGCATCGGAATTAAATACTAAAGGCACAATGCCGCATTAAGTGCAAGAAGACTGACCCTTCTTACTGTCGATGTTTTGAACCATTCCTGTGACACTAGTTATAGATTCCGATGCTTCACTCCAGGTTTACTGTATCCCTTGGACCTTCTTAATGACGATGAAACACAGAAATTGCATCGGAATTAAATAAAAAAGGCACAATGCCGACTTAAGTACAAGAAGACAGACGCTACTTACTGTCTATGTTTTGAACAATTCCTGTGACACTAGTTATAGATTCCGCTGCTTCACTCCAGGTTTACTATATCCCTTGGACCTTCTTATTGACGATGAAACACAGAAATTGCATAGGAATGAAATAGAAAATGCACAATGCCGACTTCAGTACAAGTAGACTGACTCTTCCTACTGTCTATGTTTTGAACCATTCCTGTGACACTAGTTATAGATTCCGGTGCTTCAGTTCAGGTTTAGTGTATCCCTCTGTCCTTCTTATTGACGATGAAACACAGAAATTACATCGGAATTGAATACAAAAGTCACAGTGCCGACTTAAGTACAAGACGACTGACTTCTCACACTGTCTATGTTTTGAACCATTCCTGTTACACTAGTTATAGATTCCGATGCTTCACTTCAGGTTTACTGTATCCGTTGGACCTTCTTATTGACCATGAAACACAGAAATTGCATCGGAATTAAATACAAAAGGCACAATGCCGACTTATGTACAAGAAGACTGACTCTTCTTACTGACTATCTTTTGAACCATTCCTGTGACACTAGCTACAGACTCTGATGCTTCACTTCAGGTTTACTGTATCCCTTGGACCTTCATATTGAAGATTAAACACAGAAATTGCATCGAAATAAAATGCAAAAAGCACAATGCGGACTTAAGTACAAGCATACTGACTCTTCTTACTGTCTATGATTTGAACCATCCCTGTGACACTAGTTACAGATTCCGATGCTTCACTTCAGGTTTACTGTATCCCTTGAACCTTCTTAATGACGATGAAACACTGAAATTGCATCGGAATTAAATACATTAAGGCACAATACCGACTTAAGTACAAGAAGACTGACTCTTCTTACTGACTATGTTTTGAGCCATTCCTGTGACACTAGTTATAGATTCCGATGCATCACATCAGGTTTACTGTATCCCTCTGACCTTCTTATTGACGATGAAACACAGAAATTGCATCGGAATTAAATACAAAAGGCACAATGCCGACTTAAGTACAAGAAGACTGACTCTTCCCACTGTCTATGTTTGAACTATTCCTGTGACACTAGTTATAGATTCCGATGCTTCACTTCAGGTTTACTGTATCCCTTGGACCTTCTTATTGACGATGAAACACAGCAATTGCAACGGAATTAAATAGAAAAGGCACAATGCCGACTTAAGTGCAAGAAGACTGACTCTTCCTACTGTCTATGCTTTGAACCACTCCTGTGTCACTAGTCATAGATTCCGATGCTTCATTCCAGGTTTACTTTATCCCTTGGACCTTCTTATTGACGATGAAACACAGAAATTGCATCGGAATTAAATACAAAAGGCACAATGCCGACTTATGTACAAGAAGACTGACTCTTCTTACTGACTATGTTTTGAGCTATTCCTGTGACACTAGTTGTAGATTCCGATGCTTCACTTCAGGTTTACTGTATCCCTCTGACCTTCTTATTGACGATGAAACACAGAAATTGCATCGGAATTAAATACAAACGGCACAATGCCGAATTAAGTACAAGAAGACTGACTCTTCTTACTGTCTATGTTTTGAACCATTCTTGCGACACTAGTTATAGATTCCGATGCTTCACTCCATGTTTACTGTATCCCTTGGACCTTCTTATTGACGATGAAACACAGAAATTGCATCGGAAATAAATACAATTGGCACAATGGCGACTTAAGTACAAGAGGTCTGACTCTTCTTACTGACTATGATTTGAACCATTCATGTGACACTAGTTTTAGATTCCGGTGCTTCACTTCAGCTTTACTGTATCCCTCTGACCTTCTAATTGACGATGAAACACTGAAATTGCATCGGAATTAAATACTAAAGGCACAATGCCGAATTAAGTACAAGAAGACTGACTCTTCTTACTGTCGATGCTTCGAACCATTCCTGTGACACTAGTTATAGATTCCGATGCTTCACTCCAGGTTTGCTGTATCCCTTGGACCTTCTTATTGACGATGAACACAGAAATTGCATCGGAATTAAATACAAAAGGCACAATGCCGACTTATGTACAAGAAGACCGACTCTTCTTACTGACTATGTTTTGAACCATTCCTGTGACACTAGCTATAGACTCTGATGTTTCACTTCAGGTTTACTGTTTCCCTTGGACCTTCTTATTGAAGATGAAACACAGAAATTGCAACGGAATTAAATACAAAAGGCACAATGCCGACTTAAGTACAAGAATACTGACTCTACTTACTGTCTATGTTTTGAACCATTCCTGTGACAGTAGTTATAGATTCCGATGCTTCACTTCAGGTTTACTGTATCCCTTGGAACTTCTTATTGCCGATGAAACACTGAAATTGCATCGGAATTAAATACAAAAGGCACAATAAAGACTTAAGTACAAGGAGACTGACTCTTCTTACTGTCTATGTTTGAACCATTCCTGTGTAACTAGTTATAGATTCCGATGCTTCACTCCAGGTTTTTTATATGCCTTGGACCTTCTTATTGACGATGAAACACAGAAATTGCATAGGAATGAAATAGAAAAGGCACAATGCCGACTTATGTACAAGAAGAATGACTCTTCCCACTGTCTATGCTTTGAACCATTCCTGTTACACTAGTTATAGATTTCGATGTTTCACTTCAGGTTTACTGTATCCCTTGGACCTTCTTATTGACGATGAAACACAGAAATAGCATCGGACTTAAATAGAACAGGCACAATGCCGACTTAAGTGCAAGAAGACTGACTCTTCCTACTGTCTATGTTTTGAACCATTCCTGTGTCACTAGTTATAGATTCCGATGCTTCACTCCAGGTTTTATGTATCCCTTGGACCTTCTTATTGACGATGAAACACAGCAGTTGCATCGGACTTAAATAGAAAAGGCACAATGCCGACTTAAGTGCAAGAAGACTGACTCTTCCTACTCTCTATGCTTTGAACTATTCCTGTGTCACTAGTTATAGATTCCGATTCTTCACTCCAGGTTTTATGTATCCCTTGGACCTTCTTATAGACGATGAAACACAGAAATTGCATCAGAATTAAATACAAAAGGCACAATGCCGACTTAAGTACAAGAAGACTGACTCTTCTTACTAACTATGTTTAGAAACCATTCCTGTGACACTAGTTATGGATTCCGATGCTTCACTTCAGGTTTACTGTATTCCTCTGACTTTCTTATTAACGATGAAACACAGAAATTGCATCGGAATTAAATACAAAAGGCACAATGCCGAATTAAGTACAAGAAGACTGACTCTTCATACTGTCTATGTTTTGAACCATTCATGTGACACTAGTTATTGATTCCGATGCTTCACTCCAGGTTTACTGTATCCCTTGGTCCTTCGTATTGACGATGAAACACAGAAATTGCATCGGAATTAAATACTAAAGTCACAATGGCGACTTAAGTACAAGAACTCTGACTCTTCCTACTGACTATGATTTGAACCATTCATGTGACACTAGTTATAGATTCCGGTGCCTCACTTCAGGTTTGCTGTATCCCTTGGACCTTCTTATTGACGATGAAACACAGAAATTGCATCGGAAATAAATACAAAAGGCACAATGACGACTTAAGTACAAGAAGACTGACTCTTCTTACTGACTATGCTTTGAACCATTCCTGTGACACTAGTTATAGATTCTGATGTTTCACTTCAGGTTTACAGCATCTCTTGGACCTACTTATTGACAATGAAACACAGAAATTGCATAGGAATTAAATAGAAAAGGCACAATGCCGACCTAAGTACAAGAAGACTGACTCTTCCTACTGTCTATGTTTTGAACCATTCCTGTGACACTAGTTATAGATTCCGGTGCTTCAGTTCAGGTTTACTGTGTCCCTCTGATCTTCTTATTGACGATGAAACACAGAAATTACATCGGAATTGAATACGAAAGTCACAATGCCGACTTAAGTACAAGACGACTGACTTTTCACACTGTCTATGTTTTGAACCATCCCTGTAACATTAGTTATAGATTCCGATGCTTCACTTCAGGTTTACTGTATCCCTTGGACCTTCTTATTGACGATGAAACACAGCAATTGCAACGGAATTAAATAGAAAAGGCACAATGCCGACTTAAGTGCAAGAAGACTGACTCTTCCTACTGTCTATGCTTTGAACCACTCCTGTGTCACAAGTCATAGATTCCGATGCTTCATTCCAGGTTTACTTTATCCCTTGGACCTTCTTATTGACGATGAAACACAGAAATTGCATCGGAATTAAATACAAAAGGCACAATGCCGACTTAAGTACAAGAAGACTGACTCTTCTTACTGACTATGCTTTGAGCCATTCCTGTGACACTAGTTATAGATTCCGATGCTTCACTTCAGGTTTACTGTATCCCTCTGACCTTCTTATTGACGATGAAACACAGAAATTGCATCGGAATTAAATACAAACGGCACAATGCCGAATTAAGTACAAGAAGACTGACTCTTCTTACTGTCTATGTTTTGAACCATTCTTGCGACACTAGTTATAGATTCCGATGCTTCACTAAAGGTTTACTGTATCCCTTGGACCTTCTTAATGACGATGAAACACAGAAATAGCATCGGAATTAAATACTAAAGGCACAATGCCGCATTAAGTGCAAGAAGACTGACCCTTCTTACTGTCGATGTTTTGAACCATTCCTGTGACACTAGTTATAGATTCCGATGCTTCACTCCAGGTTTACAGCATCTCTTGGACCTTCTTATTGACAATGAAACACAGAAATTGCATCGGAATTAAATACAAAAGGCACAATGCTGATTTAAGTACAAGAAGACTGACCCTTCTTACTGACTATATTTTGAACCATTCCTGTGACACTAGTTATAGATTCCGCTGCTTCACTCCAGGTTTACTATATCCCTTGGACCTTCTCATTGACGATGAAACACAGAAATTGCATAGGAATGAAATAGAAAATGCACAATGCCGACTTCAGTACAAGTAGACTGACTCTTCCTACTGTCTATGTTTTGAACCATTCCTGTGACACTAGTTATAGATTCCGGTGCTTCAGTTCAGGTTTACTGTATCCCTCTGACCTTCTTATTGACGATGAAACACAGAAATTACATCGGAATTGAATACAAAAGTCACAGTGCCGACTTAAGTACAAGACGACTGACTTCTCACACTGTCTATGTTTTGAACCATTCCTGTTACACTAGTTACAGATTCCGATGCTTCACTTCAGGTTTACTGTATCCGTTGGACCTTCTTATTGAACATGAAACACAGAAATTGCATCGAAATAAAATGCAAAAAGCACAATGCCGACTTAAGTACAAGCATACTGACTCTTCTTACTGTCTATGTTTTGAACCATCCCTGTGACACTAGTTACAGATTCCGATGCTTCACTTCAGGTTTACTGTATCCCTTGAACCTTCTTAATGACGATGAAACACTGAAATTGCATCGGAATTAAATACATTAAGGCACAATACCGACTTAAGTACAAGAAGACTGACTCTTCTTACTGACTATGTTTTGAGCCATTCCTGTGACACTAGTTATAGATTCCGATGCATCACATCAGGTTTACTGTATCCCTCTGACCTTCTTATTGACGATGAAACACAGAAATTGCATCGGAATTAAATACAAAAGGCACAATGCCGACTTAAGTACAAGAAGACTGACTCTTCCCACTGTCTATGTTTGAACTATTCCTGTGACACTAGTTATAGATTCCGATGCTTCACTTCAGGTTTACTGTATCCCTTGGACCTTCTTATTGACGATGAAACACAGCAATTGCAACGGAATTAAATAGAAAAGGCACAATGCCGACTTAAGTGCAAGAAGACTGACTCTTCCTACTGTCTATGCTTTGAACCACTCCTGTGTCACTAGTCATAGATTCCGATGCTTCATTCCAGGTTTACTTTATCCCTTGGACCTTCTTATTGACGATGAAACACAGAAATTGCATCGGAATTAAATACAAAAGGCACAATGCCGACTTATGTACAAGAAGACTGACTCTTCTTACTGACTATGTTTTGAGCTATTCCTGTGACACTAGTTATAGATTCCGATGCTTCACTTCAGGTATACTGTATCCCTCTGACCTTCTTATTGACGATGAAACACAGAAATTGCATCGGAATTAAATACAAACGGCACAATGCCGAATTAAGTACAAGAAGACTGACTCGTCTTACTGTCTATGTTTTGAACCATTCTTGCGACACTAGTTATAGATTCCGATGCTTCACTCCAGGTTTACTGTATCCCTTGGACCTTCTTATTGACGATGAAACACAGAAATTGCATCGGAAATAAATACAATTGGCACAATGGTGACTTAAGTACAAGAGGTCTGACTCTTCTTACTGACTATGTCTTGAACCATTCATGTGACACTAGTTTTAGATTCCGGTGCTTCACTTCAGCTTTACTGTATCCCTCTGACCTTCTAATTGACGATGAAACACTGAAATTGCATCGGAATTAAATACTAAAGGCACAATGCCGAATTAAGTACAAGAAGACTGACTCTTCTTACTGTCGATGCTTCGAACCATTCCTGTGACACTAGTTATAGATTCCGATGCTTCACTCCAGGTTTGCTGTATCCCTTGGACCTTCTTATTGACGGTGAACACAGAAATTGCATCGGAATTAAATACAAACGGCACAATGCCGACTTATGTACAAGAAGACTGACTGTTCTTACTGACTATGTTTTGAACCATTCCTGTGACACTAGCTATAGACTCTGATGTTTCACTTCAGGTTTACTGTTTCCATTGGACCTTCTTATTGAAGATGAAACACTGAAATTGCAACGGAATTAAATACAAAAGGCACAATGCCGACTTAAGTACAAGAATACTGACTCTACTTACTGTCTATGTTTTGAACCATTCCTGTGACAGTAGTTATAGATTCCGATGCTTCACTTCAGGTTTACTGTATCCCTTGGAACTTCTTATTGCCGATGAAACACTGAAATTGCATCGGAATTAAATACAAAAGGCACAATAAAGACTTAAGTACAAGGAGACTGACTCTTCTTACTGTCTATGTTTGAACCATTCCTGTGTAACTAGTTATAGATTCCGATGCTTCACTCCAGGTTTATTATATGCCTTGGACCTTCTTATTGACGATGAAACACAGAAATTGCATAGGAATGAAATAGAAAAGGCACAATGCCGACTTATGTACAAGAAGAATGGCTCTTCCCACTGTCTATGTTTTGAACCATTCCTTTTACACTAGTTATAGATTTCGATGCTTCACTTCAGGTTTACTGTATCCCTTGGACCTTCTTATTGACGATGAAACACAGAAATAGCATCGGACTTAAATAGAAAAGGCACAATGCCGACTTAAGTGCAAGAAGACTGACTCTTCCTACTGTCTATGTTTTGAACCATTCCTGTGTCACTAGTTATAGATTCCGATGCTTCACTCCAGGTTTTATGTATCCCTTGGACCTTCTTATTGACGATGAAACACAGCAATTGCATCGGACTTAAATAGAAAAGGCACAATGCCGACTTAAGTGCAAGAAGACTGACTCTTCCTACTCTCTATGCTTTGAACCATTCCTGTGTCACTAGTTATAGATTCCGATGCTTCACTCCAGGTTTTATGTATCCCTTGGACCTTCTTATTGACGATGAAACACAGCAATTGCATCGGCCTTAAATAGAAAAGGCACAATGCCGACTTAAGTACAAGAAGACTGACTCTTCTTACTGACTATGCTTTGAACCATTCCTGTGACACTAGTTATAGATTCTGATGTTTCACTTCAGGTTTACAGCATCTCTTGGACCTTCTTATTGACAATGAAACACAGAAATTGCATAAGAATTAAATAGAAAAGGCACAATGCCGACTTAAGTACAAGAAGCCTGACTCTTCATACTGTCTATGTTTTGAACCATTCATGTGACACTAGTTATTGATTCCGATGCTTCACTCCAGGTTTACTGTATCCCTTGGTCCTTCGTATTGACGATGAAACACAGAAATTGCATCGAAATTAAATACTAAAGTCACAATGGCGACTTAAGTACAAGAACTCTGACTCTTCCTACTGACTATGATTTGAACCATTCATGTGACACTACTTATAGATTCCGGTGCCTCACTTCAGGTTTGCTGTATCCCTTGGACCTTCCTATTGACGATGAAACACAGAAATTGCATCGGAAATAAATACAAAAGGCACAATGCCGACTTAAGTACAAGAAGGCTGACTCTTCTTACTGACTATGCTTTGAACCATTCCTGTGACACTAGTTATAGATTCTGATGTTTCACTTCAGGTTTACAGCATCTCTTGGACCTTCTTATTGACAATGAAACACAGAAATTGCATAGGAATTAAATAGAAAAGGCACAATGCCGACTTAAGTACAAGAAGACTGACTCTTCCTACAGTCTATGTTTTGAACCATTCCTGTGACACTAGTTATAGATTCCGGTGCTTCAGTTCAGGTTTACTGTGTCCCTCTGATCTTCTTATTGACGATGAAACACAGAAATTACATCGGAATTGAATACAAAAGTCACAATGCCGACTTAAGTACAAGACGACTGACTTTTCACACTGTCTATGTTTTGAACCATCCCTGTAACACTAGTTATAGATTCCGATGCTTCACTTCAGGTTTACTGTATCCCTTGGACCTTCTTATTGACGATGAAACACAGCAATTGCAACGGAATTAAATAGAAAAGGCACAATGCCGACTTAAGTGCAAGAAGACTGACTCTTCCTACTGTCTATGCTTTGAACCACTCCTGTGTCACTAGTCATAGATTCCGATGCTTCATTCCAGGTTTACTTTATCCCTTGGACCTTCTTATTGACGATGAAACACAGAAATTGCATCGGAATTAAATACAAAAGGCACAATGCCGATTTAAGTACAAGAAGACTGACTCTTCTTACTGACTATGTTTTGAGCCATTCCTGTGACACTAGTTATAGATTCCGATGCTTCACTTCAGGTTTACTGTATCCCTTGGACCTTCTTATTGACGATGAACACAGAAATTGCATCGGAATTAAATACAAAAGGCACAATGCCGTCTTAAGTACAAGAATACTGAGTCTACTTACTGTCTATGTTTTGAACCATTCTTGCGACACTAGTTATAGATTCCGAAGCTTCACTCCAGGTTAACTGTATCCCTTGGACCTTCTTATTGACGATGAACACAGAAATTGCATCGGAATTAAATACAAAAGGCACAATGCCGACTTATGTACAAGAAGACTGACTCTTCTTACCAAATATGTTTTGAACCATTCCTGTGACACTAGCTATAGACTCTGATGCTTCACTTCAGGTTTACTGTTTCCCTTGGACCTTCTTATTGAAGATGAAACACAGAAATTGCAACGGAATTAAATACAAAAGGCACAATGTCGACTTAAGTACAAGAATACTGACTCTACTTACTGTCTATGTTTTGAACCATTCCTGTGACAGTAGTTATAGATTCCGATGCTTCACTTCAGGTTTACTGTATCCCTTGGAACTTCTTATTGCCGATGAAACACTGAAATTGCATCGGAATTAAATACAAAAGGCACAATAAAGAGTTAAGTACAAGGAGACTGACTCTTCTTACTGTCTATGTTTGAACCATTCCTGTGTAACTAGTTATAGATTCCGATGCTTCACTCCAGGTTTATTATATGCCTTGGACCTTCTTATTGACGATGAAACACAGAAATTGCATAGGAATGAAATAGAAAAGGCACAATGCCGACTTATGTACAAGAAGAATGACTCTTCCCACTGTCTATGTTTTGAACCATTCCTGTTACACTAGTTACAGATTCCGATGCTTCACTTCAGGTTTACTGTATCCGTTGGACCTTCTTATTGATCATGAAACACAGAAATTGCATCGAAATAAAATGCAAAAAGCACAATGCCGACTTAAGTACAAGCATACTGACTCTTCTTACTGTCTATGTTTTGAACCATCCCTGTGACACTAGTTACAGATTCCGATGCTTCACTTCAGGTTTACTGTATCCCTTGAACCTTCTTAATGACGATGAAACACTGAAATTGCATCGGAATTAAATACATTAAGGCACAATACCGACTTAAGTACAAGAAGACTGACTCTTCTTACTGACTATGTTTTGAGCCATTCCTGTGACACTAGTTATAGATTCCGATGCATCACATCAGGTTTACTGTATCCCTCTGACCTTCTTATTGACGATGAAACACAGAAATTGCATCGGAATTAAATACAAAAGGCACAATGCCGACTTAAGTACAAGAAGACTGACTCTTCCCACTGTCTATGTTTGAACTATTCCTGTGACACTAGTTATAGATTCCGATGCTTCACTTCAGGTTTACTGTATCCCTTGGACCTTCTTATTGACGATGAAACACAGCAATTGCAACGGAATTAAATAGAAAAGGCACAATGCCGACTTAAGTGCAAGAAGACTGACTCTTCCTACTGTCTATGCTTTGAACCACTCCTGTGTCACTAGTCATAGATTCCGATGCTTCATTCCAGGTTTACTTTATCCCTTGGACCTTCTTATTGACGATGAAACACAGAAATTGCATCGGAATTAAATACAAAAGGCACAATGCCGACTTATGTACAAGAAGACTGACTCTTCTTACTGACTATGTTTTGAGCTATTCCTGTGACACTAGTTATAGATTCCGATGCTTCACTTCAGGTATACTGTATCCCTCTGACCTTCTTATTGACGATGAAACACAGAAATTGCATCGGAATTAAATACAAACGGCACAATGCCGAATTAAGTACAAGAAGACTGACTCGTCTTACTGTCTATGTTTTGAACCATTCTTGCGACACTAGTTATAGATTCCGATGCTTCACTCCAGGTTTACTGTATCCCTTGGACCTTCTTATTGACGATGAAACACAGAAATTGCATCGGAAATAAATACAATTGGCACAATGGTGACTTAAGTACAAGAGGTCTGACTCTTCTTACTGACTATGTCTTGAACCATTCATGTGACACTAGTTTTAGATTCCGGTGCTTCACTTCAGCTTTACTGTATCCCTCTGACCTTCTAATTGACGATGAAACACTGAAATTGCATCGGAATTAAATACTAAAGGCACAATGCCGAATTAAGTACAAGAAGACTGACTCTTCTTACTGTCGATGCTTCGAACCATTCCTGTGACACTAGTTATAGATTCCGATGCTTCACTCCAGGTTTGCTGTATCCCTTGGACCTTCTTATTGACGGTGAACACAGAAATTGCATCGGAATTAAATACAAACGGCACAATGCCGACTTATGTACAAGAAGACTGACTGTTCTTACTGACTATGTTTTGAACCATTCCTGTGACACTAGCTATAGACTCTGATGTTTCACTTCAGGTTTACTGTTTCCCTTGGACCTTCTTATTGAAGATGAAACACTGAAATTGCAACGGAATTAAATACAAAAGGCACAATGCCGACTTAAGTACAAGAATACTGACTCTACTTACTGTCTATGTTTTGAACCATTCCTGTGACAGTAGTTATAGATTCCGATGCTTCACTTCAGGTTTACTGTATCCCTTGGAACTTCTTATTGCCGATGAAACACTGAAATTGCATCGGAATTAAATACAAAAGGCACAATAAAGACTTAAGTACAAGGAGACTGACTCTTCTTACTGTCTATGTTTGAACCATTCCTGTGTAACTAGTTATAGATTCCGATGCTTCACTCCAGGTTTATTATATGCCTTGGACCTTCTTATTGACGATGAAACACAGAAATTGCATAGGAATGAAATAGAAAAGGCACAATGCCGACTTATGTACAAGAAGAATGGCTCTTCCCACTGTCTATGTTTTGAACCATTCCTTTTACACTAGTTATAGATTTCGATGCTTCACTTCAGGTTTACTGTATCCCTTGGACCTTCTTATTGACGATGAAACACAGAAATAGCATCGGACTTAAATAGAAAAGGCACAATGCCGACTTAAGTGCAAGAAGACTGACTCTTCCTACTGTCTATGTTTTGAACCATTCCTGTGTCACTAGTTATAGATTCCGATGCTTCACTCCAGGTTTTATGTATCCCTTGGACCTTCTTATTGACGATGAAACACAGCAATTGCATCGGACTTAAATAGAAAAGGCACAATGCCGACTTAAGTGCAAGAAGACTGACTCTTCCTACTCTCTATGCTTTGAACCATTCCTGTGTCACTAGTTATAGATTCCGATGCTTCACTCCAGGTTTTATGTATCCCTTGGACCTTCTTATTGACGATGAAACACAGCAATTGCATCGGACTTAAATAGAAAAGGCACAATGCCGACTTAAGTACAAGAAGACTGACTCTTCTTACTGACTATGCTTTGAACCATTCCTGTGACACTAGTTATAGATTCTGATGTTTCACTTCAGGTTTACAGCATCTCTTGGACCTTCTTATTGACAATGAAACACAGAAATTGCATAAGAATTAAATAGAAAAGGCACAATGCCGACTTAAGTACAAGAAGCCTGACTCTTCATACTGTCTATGTTTTGAACCATTCATGTGACACTAGTTATTGATTCCGATGCTTCACTCCAGGTTTACTGTATCCCTTGGTCCTTCGTATTGACGATGAAACACAGAAATTGCATCGAAATTAAATACTAAAGTCACAATGGCGACTTAAGTACAAGAACTCTGACTCTTCCTACTGACTATGATTTGAACCATTCATGTGACACTAGTTATAGATTCCGGTGCCTCACTTCAGGTTTGCTGTATCCCTTGGACCTTCTTATTGACGATGAAACACAGAAATTGCATCGGAAATAAATACAAAAGGCACAATGCCGACTTAAGTACAAGAAGGCTGACTCTTCTTACTGACTATGCTTTGAACCATTCCTGTAACACTAGTTATAGATTCTGATGTTTCACTTCAGGTTTACAGCATCTCTTGGACCTTCTTATTGACAATGAAACACAGAAATTGCATAGGAATTAAATAGAAAAGGCACAATGCCGACTTAAGTACAAGAAGACTGACTCTTCCTACAGTCTATGTTTTGAACCATTCCTGTGACACTAGTTATAGATTCCGGTGCTTCAGTTCAGGTTTACTGTGTCCCTCTGACCTTCTTATTGACGATGAAACACAGAAATTACATCGGAATTGAATACAAAAGTCACAATGCCGACTTAAGTACAAGACGACTGACTTTTCACACTGTCTATGTTTTGAACCATCCCTGTAACACTAGTTATAGATTCCGATGCTTCACTTCAGGTTTACTGTATCCCTTGGACCTTCTTATTGACGATGAAACACAGCAATTGCAACGGAATTAAATAGAAAAGGCACAATGCCGACTTAAGTGCAAGAAGACTGACTCTTCCTACTGTCTATGCTTTGAACCACTCCTGTGTCACTAGTCATAGATTCCGATGCTTCATTCCAGGTTTACTTTATCCCTTGGACCTTCTTATTGACGATGAAACACAGAAATTGCATCGGAATTAAATACAAAAGGCACAATGCCGATTTAAGTACAAGAAGACTGACTCTTCTTACTGACTATGTTTTGAGCCATTCCTGTGACACTAGTTATAGATTCCGATGCTTCACTTCAGGTTTACTGTATCCCTCTGACCTTCTTATTGACGATGAAACACAGAAATTGCATCGGAATTAAATACAAACGGCACAATGCCGAATTAAGTACAAGAAGACTGACTCTTCTTACTGTCTATGTTTTGAACCATTCTTGCGACACTAGTTATAGATTCCGAAGCTTCACTCCAGGTTTACTGTATCGCTTGGACCTTCTTATTGACGATGAACACAGAAATTGCATCGGAATTAAATACAAAAGGCACAATGCCGTCTTAAGTACAAGAATACTGACTCTACTTACTGTCTATGTTTTGAACCATTCTTGCGACACTAGTTATAGATTCCGAAGCTTCACTCCAGGTTAACTGTATCCCTTGGACCTTCTTATTGACGATGAACACAGAAATTGCATCGGAATTAAATACAAAAGGCACAATGCCGACTTATGTACAAGAAGACTGACTCTTCTTACCAAATATGTTTTGAACCATTCCTGTGACACTAGCTATAGACTCTGATGCTTCACTTCAGGTTTACTGTTTCCCTTGGACCTTCTTATTGAAGATGAAACACAGAAATTGCAACGGAATTAAATACAAAAGGCACAATGTCGACTTAAGTACAAGAATACTGACTCTACTTACTGTCTATGTTTTGAACCATTCCTGTGACAGTAGTTATAGATTCCGATGCTTCACTTCAGGTTTACTGTATCCCTTGGAACTTCTTATTGCCGATGAAACACTGAAATTGCATCGGAATTAAAAACAAAAGGCACAATAAAGAGTTAAGTACAAGGAGACTGACTCTTCTTACTGTCTATGTTTGAACCATTCCTGTGTAACTAGTTATAGATTCCGATGCTTCACTCCAGGTTTATTATATGCCTTGGACCTTCTTATTGACGATGAAACACAGAAATTGCATAGGAATGAAATAGAAAAGGCACAATGCCGACTTATGTACAAGAAGAATGACTCTTCCCACTGTCTATGTTTTGAACCATTCCTGTTACACTAGTTATAGATTTCGATGCTTCACTTCAGGTTTACTGTATCCCTTGGACCTTCTTATTGACGATGAAACACAGAAATAGCATCGGACTTAAATAGAAAAGGCACAATGCCGACTTAAGTGCAAGAAGACGGACTCTTCCTACTGTCTATGTTTTGAACCATTCCTGTGTCACTAGTTATAGATTCCGATGCTTCACTCCAGGTTTTATGTATCCCTTGGGCCTTCTTATTGACGATGAAACACAGCAATTGCATCGGACTTAAATAGAAAAGGCACAATGCCGACTTAAGTGCAAGAAGACTGACTCTTCCTACTCTCTATGCTTTGAACCATTCCTGTGTCACTAGTTATAGATTCCGATGCTTCACTCCAGGTTTTATGTATCCCTTGGACCTTCTTATAGACGATGAAACACAGAAATTGCATCAGAAGTAAATACAAAAGGCACAATGCCGACTTAAGTACAAGAAGACTGACTCTTCTTACTAACTATGTTTAGAAACCATTCCTGTGACACTAGTTATGGATTCCGATGCTTCACTTCAGGTTCACTATATTCCTCTGACTTTCTTATTAACGATGAAACACAGAAATTGCATCGGAATTAAATACAAAAGGCACAATGCCGAATTAAGTACAAGAAGACTGACTCTTCATACTGTCTATGTTTTGAACCATTCATGTGACACTAGTTATTGATTCCGATGCTTCACTCCAGGTTTACTGTATCCCTTGGTCCTTCGTATTGACGATGAAACACAGAAATTGCATCGAAATTAAATACTAAAGTCACAATGGCGACTTAAGTACAAGAACTCTGACTCTTCTAACTGTCTATGTTTTGAACCATTCCTGTGACACTAGTTATAGATTCCGATGCATCACATCAGGCTTACTGTATCCCTCTGACCTTCTTATTGACGATATAACACAGAAATTGCATCGGAAATAAATACAAAATGCACAATGCCGACTTAAGTACAAGAAGGCTGACTCTTCTTACTGACTATGCTTTGAACCATTCCTGTGACACTAGTTATAGATTCTGATGTTTCACTTCAGGTTTACAGCATCTCTTGGACCTTCTTATTGACAATGAAACACAGAAATTGCATAGGAATTAAATAGAAAAGGCACAATGCCGACTTAAGTACAAGAAGACTGACTCTTACTACTGTCTATGTTTTGAACCATTCCTGTGACACTAGTTATAGATTCCGGTGCTTCAGTTCAGGTTTACTGTGTCCCTCTGACCTTCTTATTGACGATGAAACACAGAAATTACATCGGAATTGAATACAAAAGTCTCAATGCCGACTTAAGTACAAGACGACTGACTTTTCACACTGTCTATGTTTTGAACCATCCCTGTTACACTAGTTATAGATTCCGATGCTTCACTTCAGGTTTACTGTATCCGTTGGACCTTCTTAATGACCATGAAACACTAAAATTGCATCGGAATTAAATACATTAAGGCACAATACCGACTTTAGTACAAGAAGACTGACTCTTCTTACAGACTATGCTTTGATTCATTCCTATGACACTAGTTACAGATTCCGATGCTTCACTCCAGGTTTACTTTATCCCTTGGACCTTGTTATTGACGATGAAACACAGAAATTGCATCGGAATTAAATTCAAAAGGCACAGTGCCGACTTAAGTACTAGAAGACTGACTCTTCTTACTGACTATGTTTGAACCATTTTTGTGACTCTAGTTATAGATTCCGGTGGTTCACTCCCGGTTTACTGTATCCCGTGGACCTTCTTATTAACGATGAAACACAAAAATTGCATCGGAATTAAATACAAAAGGCACAATGCCGACATAAGTATAAGAAGACTGACTCTTCTTACTGATTATATTTGAACCATTCCTGTGACACTAGTTATAGATTCCGATGCTTCACTCCAGGTTTACTGTATCCCATGGACCACCTTATTGACGATGAAACACAGAAATTGCATCGGAATTAAATACAAAAGGCACAATGCCGACTTAAGTACAAGAAGACTGACTCTTCTTACTGACTATGTTTTGAGCCATTCCTGTGACACTAGTTATAGATTCCGATGCTTCACTTCAGGTTTACTGTATCCCTCTGACCTTCTTATTGACGATGTAACACAGAAATTGCATCGGAATTAAATACAAAAGGCACAATGCCGACTTAAGTACAAGAATACTGACTCTTCTTACTGTCTATGTTTTGAACCATTCTTGCGACACTAGTTATAGATTCCGATGCTTCACTCCAGGTTTACTGTATCCCTTGGACCTTCTTATTGACGATGAAACACAGAAATTGCATCGGAAATAAATACAAATGGCACAATGGCGACTTAAGTACAAGAGGTCTGACTCTTCTTACTGACTATGATTTGAACCATTCATGTGACACTAGTTTTAGATTCCGGTGCTTCACTTCAGCTTTACTGTATCCCTCTGACCTTCTAATTGACGATGAAACACTGAAATTGCATCGGAATTAAATACTAAAGGCACAATGCCGAATTAAGTACAAGAAGACTGACTCTTCTTACTGTCGATGCTTCGAACCATTCCTGTGACACTAGTTATAGATTCCGATGCTTCACTCCAGGTTTACTGTATCCCTTGGACCTTCGTATTGACGATGAACACAGAAATTGCATCGGAATTAAATACAAAAGGCACAATGCCGACTTATGTACAAGAAGACTGACTCTTCTTACTGACTATGTTTTGAACCATTCCTGTGACACTAGCTATAGACTCTGATGCTTCACTTCAGGTTTACTGTTTCCCTTGGACCTTCTTATTGAAGATGAAACACAGAAATTGCAACGGAATTAAATACAAAAGGCACAATGCCGACTTAAGTACAAGAATACTGACTCTACTTACTGTCTATGTTTTGAACCATTCCTGTGACAGTAGTTATAGATTCCGATGCTTCACCTCAGGTTTACTGTATCCCTTGGAACTTCTTATTGTCGATGAAACACTGAAATTGCATCGGAATTAAATACAAAAGGCACAATAAAGACTTAAGTACAAGAAGACTGACTCTTCTTACTGTCCATGTTTGAACCACTCCTGTATAACTAGTTATAGATTCCGATGCTTAACTCCAGGTTTATTATATGCCTTGGACCTTCTTATTGATGATGAAACACAGAAATTGCATAGGAATGAAATAGAAAAGGCACAATGCCGACTTATGTACAAGAAGAATGACTCTTCCCACTGTCTATGTTTTGAACCATTCCTGTTACACTATTTATAGATTTCGATGCTTCACTTCAGGTTTACTGTATCCCTTGGACCTTCTTATTGACGATGAAACACAGAAATAGCATCGGACTTAAATAGAAAAGTCACAATGCCGACATAAGTGCAAGAAGACTGACTCTTCCTACTGTCTATGTTTTGAACCATTCCTGTGTCACTAGTTATAGATTCCGATGCTTCGCTCCAGGTTTTATGTATCCCTTGGACCTTCTTATTGACGATGAAACACAGCAATTGCATCGGACTTAAATAGAAAAGGCACAATGCCGACTTAAGTGCAAGAAGACTTACTCTTCCTACTGTCTATGTTTTGAACCATTCCTGTGTCACTAGTTATAGATTCCGATGCTTCACTCCAGGTTTTATGTATCCCTTGGACCTTCTTATAGACGATGAAACACAGAAATTGCATCAGAATTAAATACAAAAGGCACAATGCCGACTTAAGTACAAGAAGACTGACTCTTCTTACTAACTATGTTTAGAAACCATTCCTGTGACACTAGTTATGGATTCCGATGCTTCACTTCAGGTTTACTGTATTCCTCTGACTTTCTTATTAACGATGAAACACAGAAATTGCATCGGAATTAAATACAAAAGGCACAATGCCGAATTAAGAACAAGAAGACTGACTCTTCATACTGTCTATGTTTTGAACCATTCATGTGACACTAGTTATTGATTCCGATTCTTCACTCCAGGTTTACTGTATCCCTTGGTCCTTCGTATTGACGATGAAACACAGAAATTGCATCGGAATTAAATACTAAAGTCACAATGGCGACTTACGTACAAGAAGTCTGACTCTTCCTACTGACTATGATTTGAACCATTCATGTGACACTAGTTATAGATTCCGGTGCCTCACATCAGGTTTGCTGTATCCCTTGGACATTCTTATTGACGATGAAACACAGAAATTGCATCGGAAATAAATACAAAAGGCACAATGCCGACTTAAGTACAAGAAGTCTGACTCTTCCTACTGACTATGATTTGAACCATTCATGTGACACTAGTTATAGATTCCGGTGCCTCACATCAGGTTTGCTGTATCCCTTGGACCTTCTTATTGACGATGAAACACAGAAATTGCATCGGAAATAAATACAAAAGGCACAATGCTGACTTAAGTACAAGAAGACTGACTCTTCCTACTGTCTATGTTTTGAACCATTCCTGTGACACTAGTTATAGATTCCGGTGCTTCAGTTCAGGTTTACTGTGTCCCTCTGACCTTCTTATTGACGATGAAACACAGAAATTACATCGGAATTGAATACTAAAGTCACAATGCCGACTTAAGTACAAGACGACTGACTTTTCACACTGTCTATGTTTTGAACCATCCCTGTTTCACTAGTTATAGATTCCGATGCTTCACTTCAGGTTTAACGTATCCGTTGGACCTTCTTATTGACCATGAAACACTAAAATTGCATCGGAATTAAATACATTAAGGCACAATACCGACTTTAGTACTAGAAGACTGACTCTTCTTACTGACTATGTTTGAACCTTTTTGTGACTCTAGTTATAGATTCCGATGGTTCACTCCCGGTTTACTGTATCCCGTGGACCTTCTTATTAACGATGAAACACAAAAATTGCATCGGAATTAAATACAAAAGGCACAATGCCGACATAAGTATAAGAAGACTGACTCTTCTTACTGATTAAATTTGAACCATTCCTGTGACACTAGTTATAGATTCCGATGCTTCACTCCAGGTTTACTGTATCCCATGGACCTCCTTATTGACGATGAAACACAGAAATTGCATCGGAATTAAATACAAATGGCACAATGCCGACTTAAGTACAAGAAGACTGACTCTTCTTACTGACTATGTTTTGAGCCATTCCTGTGACACTAGTTATAGATTCCGATGCTTCACTTCGGGTTTACTGTATCCCTCTGACCTTCTTATTGACGATGAAACACAGAAATTGCATCGGAATTAAATACAAAAGGCACAATGCCGAATTAAGTACAAGAAGACTGACTCTTCTTACTGTCTATGTTTTGAACCATTCTTGCGACACTAGTTATAGATTCCGATGCTTCACTCCAGGTTTACTGTATCCCTTGGACCTTCTTATTGACGATGAAACACAGAAATTGCATCGGAAATAAATACAAATGGCACAATGGCGACTTAAGTACAAGAGGTCTGACTCTTCTTACTGACTATGATTTGAACCATTCATGTGACACTAGTTTTAGATTCCGGTGCTTCACTTCAGCTTTACTGTATCCCTCTGACCTTCTAATTGACGATGAAACACTGAAATTGCATCGGAATTAAATACTAAAGGCACAATGCCGACTTAAGTACAAGAAGACTGACTCTTCTTACTAACTATGTTTAGAAACCATTCCTGTGACACTAGTTATGGATTCCGATGCTTCACTTCAGGTTTACTGTATTACTCTGACTTTCTTATTAACGATGAAACACAGAAATTGCATCGGAATTAAATACAAAAGGCACAATGCCGAATTAAGAACAAGAAGACTGACTCTTCATACTGTCTATGTTTTGAACCATTCATGTGACACTAGTTATTGATTCCGATTCTTCACTCCAGGTTTACTGTATCCCTTGGTCCTTCGTATTGACGATGAAACACAGATATTGCATCGGAATTAAATACTAAAGTCACAATGGCGACTTAAGTACAAGAAGTCTGACTCTTCCTACTGACTATGATTTGAACCATTCATGTGACACTAGTTATAGATTCCGGTGCCTCACATCAGGTTTGCTGTATCCCTTGGACCTTCTTATTGACGATGAAACACAGAAATTGCATCGGAAATAAATACAAAAGGCACAATGCCGACTTAAGTACAAGAAGACTGACTCTTCTTACTGACTATGCTTTGAACCATTCCTGTGACACTAGTTATAGATTCTGATGTTTCACTTCAGGTTTACAGCATCTCTTGGACCTTCTTATTGACAATGAAACACAGAAATTGCATAGGAATTAAATAGAAAAGGCACAATGCCGACTTAAGTACAAGAAGACTGACTCTTCCTACTGTCTATGCTTTCAACCATTCCTGTGACACTAGTTGTAGATTCCGGTGCTTCAGTTCAGGTTTACTGTGTCCCTCTGACATTCTTATTGACGATGAAACACAGAAATTACATCGGAATTGAATACAAAAGTCACAATGCCGACTTAAGTACAAGACGACTGACTTTTCACACTGTCTATGTTTTGAACCATCCCTGTTACACTAGTTATAGATTCCGATGCTTCACTTCAGGTTTACTGTATCCGTTGGACCTTCTTATTGACCATGAAACACTAAAATTGCATCGGAATTAAATACATTAAGGCACAATACCGACTTTAGTACAAGAAGACTGACTCTTCTTACAGACTGTGCTTTGATTCATTCCTATGACACTAGTTACAGATTCCGATGCTTCACTCCAGGTTTACTTTATCCCTTGGACCTTGTTATTGACGATGAAACACAGAAATTGCATCGGAATTAAATTCAAAAGGCACAGTGCCGACTTAAGTACAAGAAGACTGACTCTTCTTACTGACTATGTTTGAACAATTTTTGTGACACTAGTTATAGATTCCGATGGTTCACTCCCGGTTTACTGTATCCCGTGGACCTTCTTATAAACGATGAAACACAAAAATTGCATCGGAATTAAATACAAAAGGCACAATGCCGACATAAGTATATGAAGACTGACTCTTCTTACTGATTATTTTTGAACCATTCCTGTGACACTAGTTATAGATTCCGATGCTTCACTCCAGGTTTACTGTATCCCATGGACCTCCTTATTGACGATGAAACACAGAAATTGCATCGGAGTTAAACACAAAAGGCACAATGCCGACTTAAGTACAAGAATACTGACTCTTCTTACTGTCTATGATTTGAACCATACCTGTGTCACTAGTTATGGACTCTGATGCTTCACTTCAGGTTTACTGTTTCCCTTGGACCTTCTTATTGAAGATGTAACACAGAAATTGCATCGGAATTAAATACAAAAGGCACAATGCCGACTTAAGTACAAGAAGACTGACTCTACTTACTGTCTATGTTTTGAACCATTCCTGTGACAGTAGTTATAGATTCCGATGCTTCACTTCAGGTTTACTGTATCTCTTGGAACTTCTTATTGCCGACGAAACACTGAAATTGCATCGGAATTAAATACAAAAGGCACAATAAAGACTTAAGTACAAGAAGACTGACTCTTCTTACTGCCTATGTTTGAACCATTCCTGTGTCACTAGTTATAGATTCCGATGCTTCACTCCAGGTTTACTATATGCCTTGGACCTTCTTATTGACGATGAAGCACAGAAATTGCATAGGAATGAAATAGAAAAGGCACAATGCCGACTTATGTATAAGAAGACTGACTCTTCCCACTGTCTATGTTTTGAACCATTCCTGTTACACTAGTTATAGATGTCGATGCTTCACTTCAGGTTTACTGTATCCCTTGGAACTTCTTATTGACGATGAAACACAGAAATAGCATCGGAGTTAAATACAAAATGCACAATTCCGACTGTAGTACAAGAAGACTGACTCTTCTTACTGACTATGTTTTGATTCATTCCTGTGACACTAGTTATAGATTCCGATGGTTCACTCCAGGTTCTTTGTATCCCTTGGACCTTCTTATTGACGATGAAACATAGAAATTGCATCGGAATTAAATACAAAAGGCACAATGCCGAATTATGTACAAGAAGACTGACTCCTCATACTGTCTATGTTTTGAACCATTCATGTGACACTTGTTATTGATTCCGATGCTTCACTCCAGGTTTACTGTATCCCTTGGTCCTTCGTATTGACGATGAAACACAGAAATTGCATCGGAATTAAATACTAAAGTCACAATGGCGACTTAAGTACAAGAAGTCTGACTCTTCCTACTGACTATGATTTGAACCATTCATGTGACACTAGTTATAGATTCCGGTGCCTCACTTCAGGTTTTCTGTATCCCTTGGACCTTCTTATTGACGATGAAACACAGAAATTGCATCGGAAATAAATACAAAAGGCACAATGCCGACTTAAGTACAAGAAGACTGACTCTTCTTACTGACTATGTTTTGAACCATTCCTGTGACACTAGTTATAGATTCTGATGTTTCACTTCAGGTTTACAGCATCTCTTGGACCTTCTTATTGACGATGAAACACAGAAATTGCATCGGAATTAAATACAAAAGGCACAATGCTGATTTAAGTACAAGAAGACTGACCCTTCTTACTGACTATATTTTGAAGCATTCCTGTGACACTAGTTACAGATTTTGATGCTTGACTTCAGATATACTGTATCCCTCTGACCTTCTTATTGACGATGAAACACAGAAATTGCATCGGAATTAAATACTAAAGGCACAATGCCGCATTAAGTGCAAGAAGACTGACCCTTCTTACTGTCGATGTTTTGAACCATTCCTGTGACACTAGTTATAGATTCCGATGCTTCACTCCAGGTTTACTGTATCCCTTGGACCTTCTTAATGACGATGAAACACAGAAATTGCATCGGAATTAAATAAAAAAGGCACAATGCCGACTTAAGTACAAGAAGACAGACGCTACTTACTGTCTATGTTTTGAACAATTCCTGTGACACTAGTTATAGATTCCGCTGCTTCACTCCAGGTTTACTATGTCCCTTGGACCTTCTTATTGACGATGAAACACAGAAATTGCATAGGAATGAAATAGAAAATGCACAATGCCGACTTCAGTACAAGTAGACTGACTCTTCCTACTGTCTATGTTTTGAACCATTCCTGTGACACTAGTTATAGATTCCGGTGCTTCAGTTCAGGTTTAGTGTATCCTTCTGACCTTCTTATTGACGATGAAACACAGAAATTACATCGGAATTGAATACAAAAGTCACAGTGCCGACTTAAGTACAAGACGACTGACTTCTCACACTGTCTATGTTTTGAACCATTCCTGAAACACTAGTTATAGATTCCGATGCTTCACTTCAGGTTTACTGTATCCGTTGGACCTTCTTATTGACCATGAAACACAGAAATTGCATCGGAATTAAATACAAAAGCACAATGCCGACTTATGTACAAGAAGACTGACTCTTCTTACTGACTATGTTTTGAACCATTCCTGTGACACTAGCTACAGACTCTGATGCTTCACTTCAGGTTTACTGTATCCCTTGGACCTTCATATTGAAGATTAAACACAGAAATTGCATCGAAATAAAATGCAAAAAGCACAATGCGGACTTAAGTACAAGCATACTGACTCTTCTTACTGTCTATGATTTGAACCATCCCTGTGACACTAGTTACAGATTCCGATGCTTCACTTCAGGTTTACTGTATCCCTTGAACCTTCTTAATGACGATGAAACACTGAAATTGCATCGGAATTAAATACATTAAGGCACAATACCGACTTAAGTACAAGAAGACTGACTCTTCTTACTGACTATGTTTTGAGCCATTCCTGTGACACTAGTTATAGATTCCGATGCATCACATCAGGTTTACTGTATCCCTCTGACCTTCTTATTGACGATGAAACACAGAAATTGCATCGGAATTAAATACAAAAGGCACAATGCCGACTTAAGTACAAGAAGACTGACTCTTCCCACTGTCTATGTTTGAACTATTCCTGTGACACTAGTTATAGATTCCGATGCTTCACTTCAGGTTTACTGTATCCCTTGGACCTTCTTATTGACGATGAAACACAGCAATTGCAACGGAATTAAATAGAAAAGGCACAATGCCGACTTAAGTGCAAGAAGACTGACTCTTCCTACTATCTATGCTTTGAACCACTCCTGTGTCACTAGTCATAGATTCCGATGCTTCATTCCAGGTTTACTTTATCCCTTGGACCTTCTTATTGACGATGAAACACAGAAATTGCATCGGAATTAAATACAAAAGGCACAATGCCGACTTATGTACAAGAAGACTGACTCTTCTTACTGACTATGTTTTGAGCTATTCCTGTGACACTAGTTGTAGATTCCGATGCTTCACTTCAGGTTTACTGTATCCCTCTGACCTTCTTATTGACGATGAAACACAGAAATTGCATCGGAATTAAATACAAACGGCACAATGCCGAATTAAGTACAAGAGGTCTGACTCTTCTTACTGACTATGATTTGAACCATTCATGTGACACTAGTTTTAGATTCCGGTGCTTCACTTCAGCTTTACTGTATCCCTCTGACCTTCTAATTGACGATGAAACACTGAAATTGCATCGTAATTAAATACTAAAGGCACAATGCCGAATTAAGTACAAGAAGACTGACTCTTCTTACTGTCGATGCTTCGAACCATTCCTGTGACACTAGTTATAGATTCCGATGCTTCACTCCAGGTTTGCTGTATCCCTTGGACCTTCTTATTGACGATGAACACAGAAATTGCATCGGAATTAAATACAAAAGGCACAATGCCGACTTATGTACAAGAAGACTGACTCTTCTTACTGACTATGTTTTGAACCATTCCTGTGACACTAGCTATAGACTCTGATGTTTCACTTCAGGTTTACTGTTTCCCTTGGACCTTCTTATTGAAGATGAAACACAGAAATTGCAACGGAATTAAATACAAAAGGCACAATGCCGACTTAAGTACAAGAATACTGACTCTACTTACTGTCTATGTTTTGAACCATTCCTGTGACAGTAGTTATAGATTCCGATGCTTCACTTCAGGTTTACTGTATCCCTTGGAACTTCTTATTGCCGATGAAACACTGAAACTGCAACGGAATTAAATACAAAAGGCACAATAAAGACTTAAGTACAAGGAGACTGACTCTTCTTACTGTCTATGTTTGAACCATTCCTGTGTAACTGGTTATAGATTCCGATGCTTCACTCCAGGTTTATTATATGCCTTGGACCTTCTTATTGACGATGAAACACAGAAATTGCATAGGAATGAAATAGAAAAGGCACAATGCCGACTTATGTACAAGAAGAATGACTCTTCCCACTGTCTATGCTTTGAACCATTCCTGTTACACTAGTTATAGATTTCGATGTTTCACTTCAGGTTTACTGTATCCCTTGGACCTTCTTATTGACGATGAAACACAGAAATAGCATCGGACTTAAATAGAACAGGAACAATGCTGACTTAAGTGCAAGAAGACTGACTCTTCCTACTGTCTATGTTTTGAACCATTCCTGTGTCACTAGTTATAGATTCCGATGCTTCACTCCAGGTTTTATGTATCCCTTGGACCTTCTTATTGACGATGAAACACAGCAGTTGCATCGGACTTAAGTAGAAAAGGCACAATGCCGACTTAAGTGCAAGAAGACTGACTCTTCCTACTCTCTATGCTTTGAACCATTCCTGTGTCACTAGTTATAGATTCCGATGCTTCACTCCAGGTTTTATGTATCCCTTGGACCTTCTTATAGACGATGAAACACAGAAATTGTATCAGAATTAAATACAAAAGGCACAATGCCGACTTAAGTACAAGAAGACTGACTCTTCTTACTAACTATGTTTAGAAACCATTCCTGTGACACTAATTATTGATTCCGATGCTTCACTCCAGGTTTACTGTATCCCTTGGTCCTTCGTATTGACGATGAAACACAGAAATTGCATCGGAATTAAATACTAAAGTCACAATGGCGACTTAAGTACAAGAACTCTGACTCTTCCTACTGGCTTTGATTTGAACCATTCATGTGACACTAGTTATAGATTCCGGTGCCTCACTTCAGGTTTGCTGTATCCCTTGGACCTTCTTATTGACGATGAAACACAGAAATTGCATCGGAAATAAATACAAAAGGCACAATGACGACTTAAGTACAAGAAGACTGACTCTTCTTACTGACTATGCTTTGAACCATTCCTGTGACACTAGTTATAGATTCTGATGTTTCACTTCAGGTTTACAGCATCTCTTGGACCTACTTATTGACAATGAAACACAGAAATTGCATAGGAATTAAATAGAAAAGGCACAATGCCGACTTAAGTACAAGAAGACTGACTCTTCCTACTGTCTATGTTTTGAACCATTCCTGTGACACTAGTTATAGATTCCGGTGCTTCAGTTCAGGTTTACTGTGTCCCTCCGATCTTCTTATTGACGATGAAACACAGAAATTGCATAGGAATTAAATACTAAATGCACAATGCCGCATTAAGTGCAAGAAGACTGACCCTTCTTACTGTCGATGTTTTGAACCATTCCTGTGACACTAGTTATAGATTCCGATGCTTCACTCCAGGTTTACAGCATCTCTTGGACCTTCTTATTGACGATGAAACACAGAAATTGCATCGGAATTAAATACAAAAGGCACAATGCTGATTTAAGTACAAGAAGACTGACCCTTCTTACTGACTATATTTTGAACCATTCCTGTGACACTAGTTACAGATTTCGATGCTTGACTTCAGATTTACTGTATCCCTCTGACCTTCTTATTGACGATGAAACACAGAAATAGCATCGGAATTAAATAAAAAAGGCACAATGCCGACTTAAGTACAAGAAGACAGACGCTACTTACTGTCTATGTTTTGAACAATTCCTGTGACACTAGTTATAGATTCCGCTTCTTCACTCCAGGTTTACTATATCCCTTGGACCTTCTCATTGACGATGAAACACAGAAATTGCATAGGAATGAAATAGAAAATGCACAATGCCGACTTCAGTACAAGTAGACTGACTCTTCCTACTGTCTATGTTTTGAACCATTCCTGTGACACTAGTTATAGAATCCGGTGCTTCAGTTCAGGTTTACTGTATCCCTCTGACCTTCTTATTGACGATGAAACACAGAAATTACATCGGAATTGAATACGAAAGTCACAGTGCCGACTTAAGTACAAGACGACTGACTTCTCACACTGTCTATGTTTTGAACCATTCCTGTTACACTAGTTATAGATTCCGATGCTTCACTTCAGGTTTACTGTATCCGTTGGACCTTCTTATTGACCATGAAACACAGAAATTGCATCGGAATCAAATACAAAAGGCACAATGCCGACTTATGTACAAGAAGACTGACTTTTCTTACTGACTATGTTTTGAACCATTCCTGTGACACTAGCTACAGACTCTGATGCTTCACTTCAGGTTTACTGTATCCCTTGGACCTTCATATTGAAGATTAAACACAGAAATTGCATCGAAATAAAATGCAAAAAGCACAATGACGACTTAAGTACAAGCATACTGACTCTTCTTACTGTCTATGTTTTGAACCATCCCTGTGACACTAGTTACAGATTCCGATGCTTCACTTCAGGTTTACTGTATCCCTTGAACCTTCTTAATGACGATGAAACACTGAAATTGCATCGGAATTAAATACATTAAGGCACAATACCGACTTAAGTACAAGAACACTGACTCTTCTTACTGACTATGTTTTGAGCCATTCCTGTGACACTAGTTATAGATTCCGATGCATCACATCAGGTTTACTGTATCCCTCTGACCTTCTTATTGACGATGAAACACAGAAATTGCATCGGAATTAAATACAAAAGGCACAATGCCGACTTAAGTACAAGAAGACTGACTCTTCCCACTATCTATGTTTGAACTATTCCTGTGACACTAGTTATAGATTCCGATGCTTCACTTCAGGTTTACTGTATCCCTTGGACCTTCTTACTGACGATGAAACACAGCAATTGCAACGGAATTAAATAGAAAAGGCACAATGCCGACTTAAGTGCAAGAAGACTGACTCTTCCTACTGTCTATGCTTTGAACCACTCCTGTGTCACTAGTCATAGATTCCGATGCTTCATTCCAGGTTTACTTTATCCCTTGGACCTTCTTATTGACGATGAAACACAGAAATTGCATCGGAATTAAATACAAAAGGCACAATGCCGACTTATGTACAAGAAGACTGACTCTTCTTACTGACTATGTTTTGAGCTATTCCTGTGACACTAGTTATAGATTCCGATGCTTCACTTCAGGTATACTGTATCGCTCTGACCTTCTTATTGACGATGAAACACAGAAATTGCATCGGAATTAAATACAAACGGCACAATGCCGAATTAAGTACAAGGAGACTGACTCATCTTACTGTCTATGTTTTGAACCATTCTTGCGACACTAGTTATAGATTCCGATGCTTCACTCCAGGTTTACTGTATCCCTTGGACCTTCTTATTGACGATGAAACACAGAAATTGCATCGGAAATAAATACAATTGGCACAATGGCGACTTAAGTACAAGAGGTCTGACTCTTCTTACTGACTATGATTTGAACCATTCATGTGACACTAGTTTCAGATTCCGGTGCTTCACTTCAGCTTTACTGTATCCCTCTGACCTTCTAATTGACGATGAAACACTGAAATTGCATCAAAATTAAATACTAAAGGCACAATGCCGAATTAAGTACAAGAAGACTGACTCTTCTTACTGTCGATGCTTCGAACCATTCCTGTGACACTAGTTATAGATTCCGATGCTTCACTCCAGGTTTGCTGTATCCCTTGGACCTTCTTATTGACGATGAACACAGAAATTGCATCGGAATTAAATACAAAAGGCACAATGCCGACTTATGTACAAGAAGACTGACTGTTCTTACTGACTATGTTTTGAACCATTCCTGTGACACTAGCTATAGACTCTGATGTTTCACTTCAGGTTTACTGTTTCCCTTGGACCTTCTTATTGAAGATGAAACACTGAAATTGCAACGGAATTAAATACAAAAGGCACAATGCCGACTTAAGTACAAGAATACTGACTCTACTTACTGTCTATGTTTTGAACCATTCCTGTGACAGTAGTTATAGATTCCGATGCTTCACTTCAGGTTTACTGTATCCCTTGGAACTTCTTATTGCCGATGAAACACTGAAATTGCATCGGAATTAAATACATTAAGGCACAATACCGACTTAAGTACAAGGAGACTGACTCTTCTTACTGTCTATGTTTGAACCATTCCTGTGTAACTAGTTATAGATTCCGATGCTTCACTCCAGGTTTATTATATGCCTTGGACCTTCTTATTGACGATGAAACACAGAAATTGCATAGGAATGAAATAGAAAAGGCACAATGCCGACTTATGTACAAGAAGAATGGCTCTTCCCACTGTCTATGTTTTGAACCATTCCTTTTACACTAGTTATAGATTTCGATGCTTCACTTCAGGTTTACTGTATCCCTTGGACCTTCTTATTGACGATGAAACACAGAAATAGCATCGGACTTAAATAGAAAAGGCACAATGCCGACTTAAGTGCAAGAAGACTGACTCTTCCTACTGTCTATGTTTTGAACCATTCCTGTGTCACTAGTTATAGATTCCGATGCTTCACTCCAGGTTTTATGTATCCCTTGGACTTTCTTATTGACGATGAAACACAGCAATTGCATCGGACTTAAATAGAAAAGGCACAATGCCGACTTAAGTGCAAGAAGACTGACTCTTCCTACTCTCTATGCTTTGAAGCACTCCTGTGTCACTAGTTATAGATTCCGATGCTTCACTCCAGGTTTTATGTATCCCTTGGACCTTCTTATAGACGATGAAACACAGAAATTGCATCAGAATTAAATACAAAAGGCACAATGCCGACTTAAGTACAAGTAGACTGACTCTTCTTACTGACTATGCTTTGAACCATTCCTGTGACACTAGTTATAGATTCTGATGTTTCACTTCAGGTTTACAGCATCTCTTGGACCTTCTTATTGACAATGAAACACAGAAATTGCATAGGAATTAAATAGAAAAGGCACAATGCCGACTTAAGTACAAGAAGCCTGACTCTTCATACCGTCTATGTTTTGAACCATTCATGTGTCACTAGTTTATGAATCCGATGGCTTGAGAACTCCAGGGTTGTTGAACTGTAGTGCCATGGAATTGCGTATTTATATTTTGGGATGAGGGGTTGGTTGTACTAAAGTCACAATGGCGACTTAAGTACAAGAACTCTGACTCTTCCTACTGACTATGATTTGAACCATTCATGTGACACTAGTTATAGATTCCGGTGCCTCACTTCAGGTTTGCTGTATCCCTTGGACCTTCTTATTGACGATGAAACACAGAAATTGCATCGGAAATAAATACAAAAGGCACAATGCCGACTTAAGTACAAGAAGACTGACTCTTCTTACTGACTATGCTTTGAACCATTCCTGTGCATCTAGTTATAGATTCTGATGTTTCACTTCAGGTTTACAGCATCTCTTGGACCTTCTTATTGACAATGAAACACAGAAATTGCATAGGAATTAAATAGAAAAGGCACAATGCCGACTTAAGTACAAGAAGACTGACTCTTCCTACTGTCTATGTTTTGAACCATTCCTGTGACACTAGTTATAGATTCCGGTGCTTCAGTTCAGGTTTACTGTGTCCCTCTGATCTTCTTATTGACGATGAAACACAGAAATTACATCGGAATTGAATACAAAAGTCACAATGCCGACTTAAGTACAAGACGACTGACTTTTCACACTGTCTATGTTTGAACCATCCCTGTAACACTAGTTATAGATTCCGATGCTTCACTTCAGGTTTACTGTATCCCTTGGACCTTCTTATTGACGATGAAACACAGCAATTGCAACGGAATTAAATAGAAAAGGCACAATGCCGACTTAAGTGCAAGAAGACTGACTCTTCCTACTGTCTATGCTTTGAACCACTCCTGTGTCACTAGTCATAGATTCCGATGCTTCATTCCAGGTTTACTTTATCCCTTGGACCTTCTTATTGACGATGAAACACAGAAATTGCATCGGAATGAAATACAAAAGGCACAATGCCGACATAAGTACAAGAAGACTGACCCTTCTTACTGACTATGCTTTGAGCCATTCCTGTGACACTAGTTATAGATTCCGATGCTTCACTTCAGGTTTACTGTATCCCTCTGACCTTCTTATTGACGATGAAACACAGAAATTGCATCGGAATTAAATACAAACGGCACAATGCCGAATTAAGTACAAGAAGACTGACTCTTCTTACTGTCTATGTTTTGAACCATTCTTGCGACACTAGTTATAGATTCCGAAGCTTCACTCCAGGTTTACTGTATCCCTTGGACCTTCTTATTGACGATGAACACAGAAATTGCATCGGAATTAAATACAAAAGGCACAATGCCGACTTAAGTACAAGAATACTGACTCTACTTACTGTCTATGTTTTTAACCATTTTTGCGACACTAGTTATAGATTCCGAAGCTTCACTCCAGGTTTACTGTATCCCTTGGACCTTCTTATTGACGATGAACACAGAAATTGCATCGGAATTAAATACAAAAGGCACAATGCCGACTTATGTACAAGAAGACTGACACTTCTTACCAAATATGTTTTGAACCATTCCTGTGACACTAGCTATAGACTCTGATGCTTCACTTCAGGTTTACTGTTTCCCTTGGACCTTCTTATTGAAGATGAAACACAGAAATTGCAACGGAATTAAATACAAAAGGCACAGTGTCGACTTAAGTACAAGAATACTGACTCTACTTACTGTCTATGTTTTGAACCATTCCTGTGACAGTAGTTATAGATTCCGATGCTTCACTTCAGTTTTACTGTATCCCTTGGAACTTCTTATTGCCGATGAAACACTGAAATTGCATCGGAATTAAATACAAAAGGCACAATAAAGAGTTAAGTACAAGGAGACTGACTCTTCTTACTGTCTATGTTTGAACCATTCCTGTGTAACTAGTTATAGATTCCGATGCTTCACTCCAGGTTTATTATATGCCTTGGACCTTCTTATTGACGATGAAACACAGAAATTGCATAGGAATGAAATAGAAAAGGCACAATGCCGACTTATGTACAAGAAGAATGACTCTTCCCACTGTCTATGTTTTGAACCATTCCTGTTACACTAGTTATAGATTTCGATGCTTCACTTCAGGTTTACTGTATCCCTTGGACCTTCTTATTGACGATGTAACACAGAAATAACATCGGACTTAAATAGAAAAGGCACAATGCCGACTTAAGTGCAAGAAGACGGACTCTTCCTACTGTCTATGTTTTGAACCATTCCTGTGTCACTAGTTATAGATTCCGATGCTTCACTCCAGGTTTTATGTATCCCTTGGGCCTTCTTATTGACGATGAAACACAGCAATTGCATCGGACTTAAATAGAAAAGGCACAATGCCGACTTAAGTGCAAGAAGACTGACTCTTCCTACTCTCTATGCTTTGAACCATTCCTGTGTCACTAGTTATAGATTCCGATGCTTCACTCCAGGTTTTATGTATCCCTTGGACCTTCTTATAGACGACGAAATACAGAAATTGCATCAGAATTAAATACAAAAGGCACAATGCCGACTTAAGTACAAGAAGACTGACTCTTCTTACTAACTATGTTTAGAAACCATTCCTGTGACACTAGTTATGGATTCCGATGCTTCACTTCAGGTTTACTGTATTCCTCTGACTTTCTTATTAACGATGAAACACAGAAATTGCATCGGAATTAAATACAAAAGGCACAATGCCGAATTAAGTACAAGAAGACTGACTCTTCATACTGTCTATGTTTTGAACCATTCATGTGACACTAGTTATTGATTCCGATGCTTCACTCCAGGTTTACTGTATCCCTTGGTCCTTCGTATTGACGATGAAACACAGAAATTGCATCGAAATTAAATACTAAAGTCACAATGGCGACTTAAGTACAAGAACTCTGACTCTTCCTACTGACTATGATTTGAACCATTCATGTGACACTAGTTATAGATTCCGGTGCCTCACTTCAGGTTTGCTGTATCCCTTGGACCTTCTTATTGACGATGAAACACAGAAATTGCATCAGAAATAAATACAAAAGGCACAATGCCGACTTAAGTACAAGAAGACTGACTCTTCTTACTGACTATGCTTTGAACCATTCCTGTGCATCTAGTTATAGATTCTGATGTTTCACTTCAGGTTTACAGCATCTCTTGGACCTTCTTATTGACAATGAAACACAGAAATTGCATAGGAATTAAATAGAAAAGGCACAATGCCGACTTAAGTACAAGAAGACTGACTCTTCCTACTGTCTATGTTTTGAACCATTCCTGTGACACTAGTTATAGATTCCGGTGCTTCAGTTCAGGTTTACTGTGTCCCTCTGATCTTCTTATTGACGATGAAACACAGAAATTACATCGGAATTGAATACAAAAGTCACAATGCCGACTTAAGTACAAGACGACTGACTTTTCACACTGTCTATGTTTGAACCATCCCTGTAACACTAGTTATAGATTCCGATGCTTCACTTCAGGTTTACTGTATCCCTTGGACCTTCTTATTGACGATGAAACACAGCAATTGCAACGGAATTAAATAGAAAAGGCACAATGCCGACTTAAGTGCAAGAAGACTGACTCTTCCTACTGTCTATGCTTTGAACCACTCCTGTGTCACTAGTCATAGATTCCGATGTTTCATTCCAGGTTTACTTTATCCCTTGGACCTTCTTATTGACGATGAAACACAGAAATTGCATCGGAATTAAATACAAACGGCACAATGCCGAATTAAGTACAAGAAGACTGACTCTTCTTACTGTCTATGTTTTGAACCATTCTTGCGACACTAGTTATAGATTCCGAAGCTTCACTCCAGGTTTACTGTATCCCTTGGACCTTCTTATTGACGATGAACACAGAAATTGCATCGGAATTAAATACAAAAGGCACAATGCCGACTTAAGTACAAGAATACTGACTCTACTTACTGTCTATGTTTTTAACCATTTTTGCGACACTAGTTATAGATTCCGAAGCTTCACTCCAGGTTTACTGTATCCCTTGGACCTTCTTATTGACGATGAACACAGAAATTGCATCGGAATTAAATACAAAAGGCACAATGCCGACTTATGTACAAGAAGACTGACACTTCTTACCAAATATGTTTTGAACCATTCCTGTGACACTAGCTATAGACTCTGATGCTTCACTTCAGGTTTACTGTTTCCCTTGGACC
Organism: Schistocerca piceifrons; assembly: GCF_021461385.2. NCBI lineage: Eukaryota > Metazoa > Arthropoda > Insecta > Orthoptera > Acrididae > Schistocerca > Schistocerca piceifrons. The sequence goes on along the minus strand of NW_025727396.1, from coordinate 8,124,256 downwards.
TTCTTATTGAAGATGAAACACAGAAATTGCAACGGAATTAAATACAAAAGGCACAGTGTCGACTTAAGTACAAGAATACTGACTCTACTTACTGTCTATGTTTTGAACCATTCCTGTGACAGTAGTTATAGATTCCGATGCTTCACTTCAGTTTTACTGTATCCCTTGGAACTTCTTATTGCCGATGAAACACTGAAATTGCATCGGAATTAAATACAAAAGGCACAATAAAGAGTTAAGTACAAGGAGACTGACTCTTCTTACTGTCTATGTTTGAACCATTCCTGTGTAACTAGTTATAGATTCCGATGCTTCACTCCAGGTTTATTATATGCCTTGGACCTTCTTATTGACGATGAAACACAGAAATTGCATAGGAATGAAATAGAAAAGGCACAATGCCGACTTATGTACAAGAAGAATGACTCTTCCCACTGTCTATGTTTTGAACCATTCCTGTTACACTAGTTATAGATTTCGATGCTTCACTTCCGGTTTACTGTATCCCTTGGACCTTCTTATTGACGATGTAACACAGAAATAGCATCGGACTTAAATAGAAAAGGCACAATGCCGACTTAAGTGCAAGAAGACGGACTCTTCCTACTGTCTATGTTTTGAACCATTCCTGTGTCACTAGTTATAGATTCCGATGCTTCACTCCAGGTTTTATGTATCCCTTGGGCCTTCTTATTGACGATGAAACACAGCAATTGCATCGGACTTAAATAGAAAAGGCACAATGGCGACTTAAGTGCAAGAAGACTGACTCTTCCTACTCTCTATGCTTTGAACCATTCCTGTGTCACTAGTTATAGATTCCGATGCTTCACTCCAGGTTTTATGTATCCCTTGGACCTTCTTATAGACGACGAAACACAGAAATTGCATCAGAATTAAATACAAAAGGCACAATGCCGACTTAAGTACAAGAAGACTGACTCTTCTAACTAACTATGTTTAGAAACCATTCCTGTGACACTAGTTATGGATTCCGATGCTTCACTTCAGGTTTACTGTATTCCTCTGACTTTCTTATTAACGATGAAACACAGAAATTGCATCGGAATTAAATACAAAAGGCACAATGCCGAATTAAGTACAAGAAGACTGACTCTTCATACTGTCTATGTTTTGAACCATTCATGTGACACTAGTTATTGATTCCGATGCTTCACTCCAGGTTTACTGTATCCCTTGGTCCTTCGTATTGACGATGAAACACAGAAATTGCATCGAAATTAAATACTAAAGTCACAATGGCGACTTAAGTACAAGAACTCTGACTCTTCCTACTGACTATGATTTGAACCATTCATGTGTCACTAGTTATAGATTCTGGTGCCTCACTTCAGGTTTGCTGTATCCCTTGGACCTTCTTATTGACGATGAAACACAGAAATTGCATCGGAAATAAATACAAAAGGCACAATGCCGACTTAAGTACAAGAAGGCTGACTCTTCTTACTGACTATGCTTTGAACCATTCCTGTGACACTAGTTATAGATTCTGATGTTTCACTTCAGGTTTACAGCATCTCTTGGACCTTCTTATTGACAATGAAACACAGAAATTGCATAGGAATTAAATAGAAAAGGCACAATGCCGACTTAAGTACAAGAAGACTGACTCTTCCTACTGTCTATGTTTTGAACCATTCCTGTGACACTAGTTATAGATTCCGGTGCTTCAGTTCAGGTTTACTGTGTCCCTCTGACCTTCTTATTGACGATGAAACACTAAAATTGCATCGGAATTAAATACAAAAGGCACAGTGCCGACTTAAGTACTAGAAGACTGACTCTTCTTACTGACTATGTTTGAACCATTTTTGTGACTCTAGTTATAGATTCCGATGGTTCACTCCCGGTTTACTGTATCCCGTGGACCTTCTTATTAACGATGAAACACAAAAATTGCATCGGAATTAAATACAAAAGGCACAATGCCGACATAAGTATAAGAAGACTGACTCTTCTTACTGATTATATTTGAACCATTCCTGTGACACTAGTTATAGATTCCGATGCTTCACTCCAGGTTTACTGTATCCCATGGACCACCTTATTGACGATGAAACACAGAAATTGCATCGGAATTAAATACAAAAGGCACAATGCCGACTTAAGTACAAGAAGACTGACTCTTCTTACTGACTATGTTTTGAGCCATTCCTGTGACACTAGTTATAGATTCCGATGCTTGACTCCAGGTTTACTGTATCCCTTGGTCCTTCGTATTGACGATGAAACACAGAAATTGCATCGGAATTAAATACTAAAGTCACAATGGCGACTTAAGTACAAGAACTCTGACTCTTCCTACTGACTATGATTTGAACCATTCATGTGACACTAGTTATAGATTCCGGTGCCTCACTTCAGGTTTGCTGTATCCCTTGGACCTTCTTATTGACGATGAAACACAGAAATTGCATCGGAAATAAATACAAAAGGCACAATGCCGACTTAAGTACAAGAAGACTGACTCTTCTTACTGACTATGCTTTGAACCATTCCTGTGCATCTAGTTATAGATTCTGATGTTTCACTTCAGGTTTACAGCATCTCTTGGACCTTCTTATTGACAATGAAACACAGAAATTGCATAGGAATTAAATAGAAAAGGCACAATGCCGACTTAAGTACAAGAAGACTGACTCTTCCTACTGTCTATGTTTTGAACCATTCCTGTGACACTAGTTATAGATTCCGGTGCTTCAGTTCAGGTTTACTGTGTCCCTCTGATCTTCTTATTGACGATGAAACACAGAAATTACATCGGAATTGAATACAAAAGTCACAATGCCGACTTAAGTACAAGACGACTGACTTTTCACACTGTCTATGTTTTGAACCATCCCTGTAACACTAGTTATAGATTCCGATGCTTCACTTCAGGTTTACTGTATCCCTTGGACCTTCTTATTGACGATGAAACACAGCAATTGCAACGGAATTAAATAGAAAAGGCACAATGCCGACTTAAGTGCAAGAAGACTGACTCTTCCTACTGTCTATGCTTTGAACCACTCCTGTGTCACTAGTCATAGATTCCGATGCTTCATTCCAGGTTTACTTTATCCCTTGGACCTTCTTATTGACGATGAAACACAGAAATTGCATCGGAATTAAATACAAAAGGCACAATGCCGACATAAGTACAAGAAGACTGACTCTTCTTACTGACTATGCTTTGAGCCATTCCTGTGACACTAGTTATAGATTCCGATGCTTCACTTCAGGTTTACTGTATCCCTCTGACCTTCTTATTGACGATGAAACACAGAAATTGCATCGGAATTAAATACAAACGGCACAATGCCGAATTAAGTACAAGAAGACTGACTCTTCTTAGTGTCTATGTTTTGAACCATTCTTGCGACACTAGTTATAGATTCCGAAGCTTCACTCCAGGTTTACTGTATCCCTTGGACCTTCTTATTGACGATGAACACAGAAATTGCATCGGAATTAAATACAAAAGGCACAATGCCGACTTAAGTACAAGAATACTGACTCTACATACTGTCTATGTTTTTAACCATTCTTGCGACACTAGTTATAGATTCCGAAGCTTCACTCCAGGTTTACTGTATCCCTTGGACCTTCTTATTGACGATGAACACAGAAATTGCATCGGAATTAAATACAAAAGGCACAATGCCGACTTATGTACAAGAAGACTGACTCTTCTTACCAAATATGTTTTGAACCATTCCTGTGACACTAGCTATAGACTCTGATGCTTCACTTCAGGTTTACTGTTTCCCTTGGACCTTCTTATTGAAGATGAAACACAGAAATTGCAACGGAATTAAATACAAAAGGCACAGTGTCGACTTAAGTACAAGAATACTGACTCTACTTACTGTCTATGTTTTGAACCATTCCTGTGACAGTAGTTATAGATTCCGATGCTTCACTTCAGTTTTACTGTATCCCTTGGAACTTCTTATTGCCGATGAAACACTGAAATTGCATCGGAATTAAATACAAAAGGCACAATAAAGAGTTAAGTACAAGGAGACTGACTCTTCTTACTGTCTATGTTTGAACCATTCCTGTGTAACTAGTTATAGATTCCGATGCTTCACTCCAGGTTTATTATATGCCTTGGACCTTCTTATTGACGATGAAACACAGAAATTGCATAGGAATGAAATAGAAAAGGCACAATGCCGACTTATGTACAAGAAGAATGACTCTTCCCACTGTCTATGTTTTGAACCATTCCTGTTACACTAGTTATAGATTTCGATGCTTCACTTCAGGTTTACTGTATCCCTTGGACCTTCTTATTGACGATGAAACACAGAAATAGCATCGGACTTAAATAGAAAAGGCACAATGCCGACTTAAGTGCAAGAAGACGGACTCTTCCTACTGTCTATGATTTGAACCATTCCTGTGTCACTAGTTATAGATTCCGATGCTTCACTCCAGGTTTTATGTATCCCTTGGGCCCTCTTATTGACGATGAAACACAGCAATTGCATCGGACTTAAATAGAAAAGGCACAATGCCGACTTAAGTGCAAGAAGACTGACTCTTCCTACTCTCTATGCTTTGAACCATTCCTGTGTCACTAGTTATAGATTCCGATGCTTCACTCCAGGTTTTATGTATCCCTTGGACCTTCTTATAGACGACGAAACACAGAAATTGCATCAGAATTAAATACAAAAGGCACAATGCCGACTTAAGTACAAGAAGACTGACTCTTCTTACTAACTATGTTTAGAAACCATTCCTGTGACACTAGTTATGGATTCCGATGCTTCACTTCAGTTTTACTGTATTCCTCTGACTTTCTTATTAACGATGAAACACAGAAATTGCATCGGAGTTAAATACAAAAGGCACAATGCCGAATTAAGTACAAGAAGACTGACTCTTCATACTGTCTATGTTTTGAACCATTCATGTGACACTAGTTATTGATTCCGATGCTTCACTCCAGGTTTACTGTATCCCTTGGTCCTTCGTATTGACGATGAAACACAGAAATTGCATCGAAATTAAATACTAAAGTCACAATGGCGACTTAAGTACAAGAACTCTGACTCTTCCTACTGACTATGATTTGAACCATTCATGTGTCACTAGTTATTGATTCCGGTGCCTCACTTCAGGTTTGCTGTATCCCTTGGACCTTCTTATTGACGATGAAACACAGAAATTGCATCGGAAATAAATACAAAAGGCACAATGCCGACTTAAGTACAAGAAGGCTGACTCTTCTTACTGACTATGCTTTGAACCATTCCTGTGACACTAGTTATAGATTCTGATGTTTCACTTCAGGTTTACAGCATCCCTTGGACCTTCTTATTGACAATGAAACACAGAAATTGTATAGGAATTAAATAGAAAAGGCACAATGCCGACTTAAGTACAAGAAGACTGACTCTTCCTACTGTCTATGTTTTGAACCATTCCTGTGACACTAGTTATAGATTCCGGTGCTTCAGTTCAGGTTTACTGTGTCCCTCTGACCTTCTTATTGACGATGAAACACAGAAATTACATCGGAATTGAATACAAAAGTCACAATGCCGACTTAAGTACAAGACGACTGACTTTTCACACTGTCTATGTTTTGAACCATCCCTGTTACACTAGTTATAGATTCCGATGCTTCACTTCAGGTTTACTGTATCCGTTGGACCTTCTTATTGACCATGAAACACTAAAATTGCATCGGAATTAAATACATTAAGGCACAATACCGACTTTAGTACAAGAAGACTGACTCTTCTTACAGACTATGCTTTGATTCATTCCTATGACACTAGTTACAGATTCCGATGCTTCACTCCAGGTTTACTTTATCCCTTGGACCTTGTTATTGACGATGAAACACAGAAATTGCATCGGAATTAAATACAAAAGGCACAGTGCCGACTTAAGTACTAGAAGACTGACTCTTCTTACTGACTATGTTTGAACCATTTTTGTGACTCTAGTTATAGATTCCGATGGTTCACTCTCGGTTTACTGTATCCCGTGGACCTTCTTATTAACGATGAAACACAAAAATTGCATCGGAATTAAATACAAAAGGCACAATGCCGACATAAGTATAAGAAGACTGACTCTTCTTACTGATTATATTTGAACCATTCCTGTGACACTAGTTATAGATTCCGATGCTTCACTCCAGGTTTACTGTATCCCATGGACCACCTTATTGACGATGAAACACAGAAATTGCATCGGAATTAAATACTAAAGGCACAATGCCGACTTAAGTACAAGAAGACTGACTCTTCTTACTGACTATGTTTTGAGCCATTCCTGTGACACTAGTTATAGATTCCGATGCTTCACTTCAGGTTTACTGTATCCCTCTGACCTTCTTATTGACGATGTAACACAGAAATTGCATCGGAATTAAATACAAAAGGCACAATGCCGAATTAAGTACAAGAAGACTGACTCTTCTTACTGTGTATGTTTTGAACCATTCTTGCGACACTAGTTATAGATTCCGATGCTTCACTCCAGGTTTACTGTATCCCTTGGACCTTCTTATTGACGATGAAACACAGAAATTGCATCGGAAATAAATACAAATGGCACAATGGCGACTTAAGTACAAGAGGTCTGACTCTTCTTACTGACTATGATTTGAACCATTCATGTGACACTAGTTTTAGATTCCGGTGCTTCACTTCAGCTTTACTGTATCCCTCTGACCTTCTAATTGACGATGAAACACTGAAATTGCATCGGAATTAAATACTAAAGGCACAATGCCGAATTAAGTACAAGAAGACTGACTCTTCTTACTGTCGATGCTTCGAACCATTCCTGTGACACTAGTTATAGATTCCGATGCTTCACTCCAGGTTTACTGTATCCCTTGGACCTTCTTATTGACGATGAACACAGAAATTGCATCGGAATTAAATACAAAAGGCACAATGCCGACTTATGTACAAGAAGACTGACTCTTCTTACTGACTATGTTTTGAACCATTCCTGTGACACTAGCTATAGACTCTGATGCTTCACTTCAGGTTTACTGTTTCCCTTGGACCTTCTTATTGAAGATGAAACACAGAAATTGCAACGGAATTAAATACAAAAGGCACAATGCCGACTTAAGTACAAGAAGGCTGACTCTTCTTACTGACTATGCTTTGAACCATTCCTGTGACACTAGTTATAGATTCTGATGTTTCACTTCAGGTTTACAGCATCTCTTGGACCTTCTTATTGACAATGAAACACAGAAATTGCATAGGAATTAAATAGAAAAGGCACAATGCCGACTTAAGTACAAGAAGACTGACTCTTCCTACTGTCTATGTTTTGAACCATTCCTGTGACACTAGTTATAGATTCCGGTGCTTCAGTTCAGGTTTACTGTGTCCCTCTGACCTTCTTATTGACGATGAAACACAGAAATTACATCGGAATTGAATACAAAAGTCACAATGCCGACTTAAGTACAAGACGACTGACTTTTCACACTGTCTATGTTTTGAACCATCCCTGTTACACTAGTTATAGATTCCGATGCTTCACTTCAGGTTTACTGTATCCGTTGGACCTTCTTATTGACCATGAAACACTAAAATTGCATCGGAATTAAATACATTAAGGCACAATACCGACTTTAGTACAGGAAGACTGACTCTTCTTACAGACTATGCTTTGATTCATTCCTATGACACTAGTTACAGATTCCGATGCTTCACTCCAGGTTTACTTTATCCCTTGGACCTTGTTATTGACGATGAAACACAGAAATTGCATCGGAATTAAATACAAAAGGCACAGTGCCGACTTAAGTACTAGAAGACTGACTCTTCTTACTGACTATGTTTGAACCATTTTTGTGACTCTAGTTATAGATTCCGATGGTTCACTCCCGGTTTACTGTATCCCGTGGACCTTCTTATTAACGATGAAACACAAAAATTGCATCGGAATTAAATACAAAAGGCACAATGCCGACATAAGTATAAGAAGACTGACTCTTCTTACTGATTATATTTGAACCATTCCTGTGACACTAGTTATAGATTCCGATGCTTCACTCCAGGTTTACTGTATCCCATGGACCACCTTATTGACGATGAAACACAGAAATTGCATCGGAATTAAATACTAAAGGCACAATGCCGACTTAAGTACAAGAAGACTGACTCTTCTTACTGACTATGTTTTGAGCCATTCCTGTGACACTAGTTATAGATTCCGATGCTTCACTTCAGGTTTACTGTATCCCTCTGACCTTCTTATTGACGATGTAACACAGAAATTGCATCGGAATTAAATACAAAAGGCACAATGCCGAATTAAGTACAAGAAGACTGACTCTTCTTACTGTCTATGTTTTGAACCATTCTTGCGACACTAGTTATAGATTCCGATGCTTCACTCCAGGTTTACTGTATCCCTTGGACCTTCTTATTGACGATGAAACACAGAAATTGCATCGGAAATAAATACAAATGGCACAATGGCGACTTAAGTACAAGAGGTCTGACTCTTCTTACTGACTATGATTTGAACCATTCATGTGACACTAGTTTTAGATTCCGGTGCTTCACTTCAGCTTTACTGTATCCCTCTGACCTTCTAATTGACGATGAAACACTGAAATTGCATCGGAATTAAATACTAAAGGCACAATGCCGAATTAAGTACAAGAAGACTGACTCTTCTTACTGTCGATGCTTCGAACCATTCCTGTGACACTAGTTATAGATTCCGATGCTTCACTCCAGGTTTACTGTATCCCTTGGACCTTCTTATTGACGATGAACACAGAAATTGCATAGGAATTAAATACAAAAGGCACAATGCCGACTTATGTACAAGAAGACTGACTCTTCTTACTGACTATGTTTTGAACCATTCCTGTGACACTAGCTATAGACTCTGATGCTTCACTTCAGGTTTACTGTTTCCCTTGGACCTTCTTATTGAAGATGAAACACAGAAATTGCAACGGAATTAAATACAAAAGGCACAATGCCGACTTAAGTACAAGAATACTGACTCTACTTACTGTCTATGTTTTGAACCATTCCTGTGACAGTAGTTATAGATTCCGATGCTTCACTTCAGGTTTACTGTATCCCTTGGAACTTCTTATTGTCGATGAAACACTGAAATTGCATCGGAATTAAATACAAAAGGCACAATAAAGACTTAAGTACAAGAAGACTGACTCTTCTTACTGTCCATGTTTGAACCACTCCTGTATAACTAGTTATAGATTCCGATGCTTAACTCCAGGTTTATTATATGCCTTGGACCTTCTTATTGACGATGAAACACAGAAATTGCATAGGAATGAAATAGAAAAGGCACAATGCCGACTTATGTACAAGAAGAATGACTCTTCCCACTGTCTATGTTTTGAACCATTCCTGTTACACTAGTTATAGATTTCGATGCTTCACTTCAGGTTTACTGTATCCCTTGGACCTTCTTATTGACGATGAAACACAGAAATAGCATCGGACTTAAATAGAAAAGTCACAATGCCGACTTAAGTGCAAGAAGACTGACTCTTCCTACTGTCTATGTTTTGAACCATTCCTGTGTCACTAGTTATAGATTCCGATGCTTCGCTCCAGGTTTTTATGTATCCCTTGGACCTTCTTATTGACGATGAAACACAGCAATTGCATCGGACTTAAATAGAAAAGGCACAATGCCGACTTAAGTGCAAGAAGACTTACTCTTCCTACTGTCTATGTTTTGAACCATTCCTGTGTCACTAGTTATAGATTCCGATGCTTCACTCCAGGTTTTATGTATCCCTTGGACCTTCTTATAGACGATGAAACACAGAAATTGCATCAGAATTAAATACAAAAGGCACAATGCCGACTTAAGTACAAGAAGACTGACTCTTCTTACTAACTATGGTTAGAAACCATTCCTGTGACACTAGTTATGGATTCCGATGCTTCACTTCAGGTTTACTGTATTCCTCTGACTTTCTTATTAACGATGAAACACAGAAATTGCATCGGAATTAAATACAAAATGCACAATGCCGAATTAAGAACAAGAAGACTGACTCTTCATACTGTCTATGTTTTGAACCATTCATGTGACACTAGTTATTGATTCCGATTCTTCACTCCAGGTTTACTGTATCCCTTGGTCCTTCGTATTGACGATGAAACACAGAAATTGCATCGGAATTAAATACTAAAGTCACAATGGCGACTTAAGTACAAGAAGTCTGACTCTTCCTACAGACTATGATTTGAACCATTCATGTGACACTAGTTATAGATTCCGGTGCCTCACATCAGGTTTGCTGTATCCCTTGGACCTTCTTATTGACGATGAAACACAGAAATTGCATCGGAAATAAATACAAAAGGCACAATGCCGACTTAAGTACAAGAAGACTGACTCTTCTTACTGACTATGCTTTGAACCATTCCTGTGACACTAGTTATAGATTCTGATGTTTCACTTCAGGTTTACAGCATCTCTTGGACCTTCTTATTGACAATGAAACACAGAAATTGCATAGGAATTAAATAGAAAAGGCACAATGCCGACTTAAGTACAAGAAGACTGACTCTTCCTACTGTCTATGTTTTGAACCATTCCTGTGACACTAGTTATAGATTCCGGTGCTTCAGTTCAGGTTTACTGTGTCCCTCTGACCTTCTTATTGACGATGAAACACAGAAATTACATCGGAATTGAATACAAAAGTCACAATGCCGACTTAAGTACAAGACGACTGACTTTTCACACTGTCTATGTTTTGAACCATCCCTGTTACACTAGTTATAGATTCCGATGCTTCACTTCAGGTTTACTGTATCCGTTGGACCTTCTTATTGACCATGAAACACTAAAATTTGAATCGGAATTAAATACATTAAGGCACAATACCGACTTTAGTACAAGAAGACTGACTCTTCTTACAGACTATGCTTTGATTCATTCCTATGACACTAGTTACAGATTCCGATGCTTCACTCCAGGTTTACTTTATCCCTTGGACCTTGTTATTGACGATGAAACACAGAAATTGCATCGGAATTAAATTCAAAAGGCACAGTGCCGACTTAAGTACTAGAAGACTGACTCTTCTTACTGACTATGTTTGAACCTTTTTGTGACTCTAGTTATAGATTCCGATGGTTCACTCCCGGTTTACTGTATCCCGTGGACCTTCTTATTAACGATGAAACACAAAAATTGCATCGGAATTAAATACAAAAGGCACAATGCCGACATAAGTATAAGAAGACTGACTCTTCTTACTGATTATATTTGTACCATTCCTGTGACACTAGTTATAGATTCCGATGCTTCACTCCAGGTTTACTGTATCCCATGGACCTCCTTATTGACGACGAAACACAGAAATTGCATCGGAATTAAATACAAAAGGCACAATGCCGACTTAAGTACAAGAAGACTGACTCTTCTTACTGACTATGTTTTGAGCCATTCCTGTGACACTAGTTATAGATTCCGATGCTTCACTTCGGGTTTACTGTATCCCTCTGACCTTCTTATTGACGATGAAACACAGAAATTGCATCGGAATTAAATACAAAAGGCACAATGCCGAATTAAGTACAAGAAGACTGACTCTTCTTACTGTCTATGTTTTGAACCATTCTTGCGACACTAGTTATGGATTCCGATGCTTCACTCCAGGTTTACTGTATCCCTTGGACCTTCTTATTGACGATGAAACACAGAAATTGCATCGGAAATAAATACAAATGGCACAATGGCGACTTAAGTACAAGAGGTCTGACTCTTCTTACTGACTATGATTTGAACCATTCATGTGACACTAGTTTTAGATTCCGGTGCTACACTTCAGCTTTACTGTATCCCTCTGACCTTCTAATTGACGATGAAACACTGAAATTGCATCGGAATTAAATACTAAAGGCACAATGCCGACTTAAGTACAAGAAGACTGACTCTTCTTACTAACTATGTTTAGAAACCATTCCTGTGACACTAGTTATGGATTCCGATGCTTCACTTCAGGTTTACTGTATTACTCTGACTTTCTTATTAACGATGAAACACAGAAATTGCATCGGAATTAAATACAAAAGGCACAATGCCGAATTAAGAACAACAAGACTGACTCTTCATACTGTCTATGTTTTGAACCATTCATGTGACACTAGTTATTGATTCCGATTCTTCACTCCAGGTTTACTGTATCCCTTGGTCCTTCGTATTGACGATGAAACACAGAAATTGCATCGGAATTAAATACTAAAGTCACAATGGCGACTTAAGTACAAGAAGTCTGACTCTTCCTACTGACTATGATTTGAACCATTCATGTGACACTAGTTATAGATTCCGGTGCCTCACATCAGGTTTGCTGTATCCCTTGGACCTTCTTATTGACGATGAAACACAGAAATTGCATCGGAAATAAATACAAAAGGCACAATTCCGACTTAAGTACAAGAAGACTGACTCTTCTTACTGACTATGCTTTGAACCATTCCTGTGACACTAGTTATATATTCTGATGTTTCACTTCAGGTTTACAGCATCTCTTGGACCTTCTTATTGACAATGAAACACAGAAATTGCATAGGAATTAAATAGAAAAGGCACAATGCCGACTTAAGTACAAGAAGACTGACTCTTCCTACTGTCTATGTTTTCAACCATTCCTGTGACACTAGTTATAGATTCCGGTGCTTCAGTTCAGGTTTACTGTGTCCCTCTGACCTTCTTATTGACGATGAAACACAGAAATTACATCGGAATTGAATACAAAAGTCACAATGCCGACTTAAGTACAAGACGACTGACTTTTCACACTGTCTATGTTTTGAACCATCCCTGTTACACTAGTTATAGATTCCGATGCTTCACTTCAGGTTTACTGTATCCGTTGGACCTTCTTATTGACCATGAAACACTAAAATTGCATCGGAATTAAATACATTAAGGCACAATACCGACTTTAGTACAAGAAGACTGACTCTTCTTACAGACTGTGCTTTGATTCATTCCTATGACACTAGTTACAGATTCCGATGCTTCACTCCAGGTTTACTTTATCCCTTGGACCTTGTTATTGACAATGAAACACAGAAATTGCATCGGAATTAAATTCAAAAGGCACAGTGCCGACTTAAGTACTAGAAGACTGACTCTTCTTACTGACTATGTTTGAACCATTTTTGTGACTCTAGTTATAGATTCCGATGGTTCACTCCCGGTTTACTGTATCCCGTGGACCTTCTTATTAACGATGAAACACAAAAATTGCATCGGAATTAAATACAAAAGGCACAATGCCGACATAAGTATAAGAAGACTGACTCTTCTTACTGATTATATTTGAACCATACCTGTGACACTAGTTATAGATTCCGATGCTTCACTCCAGGTTTACTGTATCCCATGGACCTCCTTATTGACGATGAAACACAGAAATTGCATCGGAATTAAATGCAAAAGGCACAATGCCGACTTAAGTACAAGAAGGACTGACTCTTCTTACTGACTATGTTTTGAGCCATTCCTGTGACACTAGTTATAGATTCCGATGCTTCACTTCAGGTTTACTGTATCCCTCTGACCTTCTTATTGACGATGAGACACAGAAATTGCATCGGAATTAAATACAAAAGGCACAATGCCGAATTAAGTACAAGAAGACTGACTCTTCTTACTGTCTATGTTTTGAACCATTCTTGCGACACTAGTTATAGATTCCGATGCTTCACTCCAGTTTTACTGTATCCCTTGGACCTTCTTATTGACGATGAAACACAGAAATTGCATCGGAAATAAATACAAATGGCACAATGGCGACTTAAGTACAAGAGGTCTGACTCTTCTAACTGACTATGATTTGAACCATTCATGTGACACTAGTTTTAGATTCCGGTGCTTCACTTCAGCTTTACTGTATCCCTCTGACCTTCTATTTGACGATGAAACACTGAAATTGCATCGGAATTAAATACTAAAGGCACAATGCCGAATTAAGTACAAGAGGACTGACTCTTCTTACTGTCGATGCTTCGAACCATTCCTGTGACACTAGTTATAGATTCCGATGCTTCACTCCAGGATTACTGTATCCCTTGGACCTTCTTATTAACGATGAACACAGAAATTGCATCGGAATTAAATACAAAAGGCACAATGCCGACTTATGTACAAGAAGACTGACTCTTCTTACTGACTATGTTTTGAACCATTCCTGTGACACTAGCTATAGACTCTGATGCTTCACTTCAGGTTTACTGTTTCCCTTGGACCTTCTTATTGAAGATGAAACACAGAAATTGCAACGGAATTAAATACAAAAGGCACAATGCCGACTTAAGTACAAGAATACTGACTCTACTTACTGTCTATGTTTTGAACCATTCCTGTGACAGTAGTTATAGATTCCGATGCTTCACTTCAGGTTTACTGTATCCCTTGGAACTTCTTATTGTCGATGAAACACTGAAATTGCATCGGAATTAAATACAAAAGGCACAATAAAGACTTAAGTACAAGAAGACTGACTCTTCTTACTGTCCATGTTTGAACCACTCCTGTGTAACTAGTTATAGATTCCGATGCTTCACTCCAGGTTTATTACATGCCTTGGACCTTCTTATTGACGATGAAACACTGAAATTGCATAGGAATGAAATAGAAAAGGCACAATGCCGACTTATGTACAAGAAGAATGACTCTTCCCACTGTCTATGTTTTGAACCATTCCTGTTACACTAGTTATAGATTTCGATGCTTCACTTCAGGTTTACTGTATCCCTTGGACCTTCTTATTGACGATGAAACACAGAAATAGCATCGGACTTAAATAGAAAAGGCACAATGCCGACTTAAGTGCAAGAAGACTGACTCTTCCTACTGTCTATGTTTTGAACCATTCCTGTGTCACTAGTTATAGATTCCGGTGCCTCACTTCAGGTTTGCTGTATCCCTTGGACCTTCTTATTGACGATGAAACACAGAAATTGCATCGGAAATAAATACAAAAGGCACAATGCCGACTTAAGTACAAGAAGACTGACTCTTCTTACTGACTATGCTTTGAACCATTCCTGTGACACTAGTTATAGATTCTGACGTTTCACTTCAGGTTTACAGCATCTCTTGGACCTTCTTATTGACAATGAAACACAGAAATTGCATAGGAATTAAATAGAAAAGGCACAATGCCGACTTAAGTACAAGAAGACTGACTCTTCCTACTGTCTATGTTTTGAACCATTCCTGTGACACTAGTTATAGATTCCGGTGCTTCAGTTCAGGTTTACTGTGTCCCTCTGACCTTCTTATTGACGATGAAACACAGAAATTACATAGGAATTGAATACAAAAGTCACAATGCCGACTTAAGTACAAGACGACTGACTTTTCACACTGTCTATGTTTTGAACCATCCCTGTTACACTAGTTATAGATTCCGATGCTTCACTTCAGGTTTACTGTATCCGTTGGACCTTCTTATTGACCATGAAACACTAAAATTGCATCGGAATTAAATACATTAAGGCACAATACCGACTTTAGTACAAGAAGACTGACTCTTCTTACAGACTGTGCTTTGATTCATTCCTATGACACTAGTTACAGATTCCGATGCTTCACTCCAGGTTTACTTTATCCCTTGGACCTTGTTATTGACGATGAAACACAGTAATTGCATCGGAATTAAATTCAAAAGGCACAGTGCCGACTTAAGTACAAGAAGACTGACTCTTCTTACAGACTATGTTTGAACCATTTTTGTGACTCTAGTTATAGACTCCGATGGTTGACTCCCGGTTTACTGTATCCCGTGGACCTTCTTATTAACGATGAAACACAAAAATTGCATCGGAATTAAATACAAAAGGCAAAATGCCGACATAAGTATACGAAGACTGACTCTTCTTACTGATTATTTTTGAACCATTCCTATGACACTAGTTATAGATTCCGATGCTTCACTCCAGGTTTACTGTATCCCATGGACCTCCTTATTGACGATGAAACACAGAAATTGCATCGGAATTAAATACAAAAGGCACAATGCCGACTTAAGTACAAGAAGACTGACTCTTCTTACTGACTATGTTTTGAATCATTCCTGTGACACTAGTTATAGATTCCGGTGCTTCACGTCAGGTTTACTGTATCCCTTGGACCTTCTTATTGACTATGAAACACAGAAATTGCATCGGAGTTAAACACAAAAGGCACAATGCCGACTTAAGTACAAGAATACTGACTCTTCTTACTGTCTATGATTTGAACCATCCCTGTGTCCCTAGTTATAGATTCCGATGCTTCACTTCAGGTTTACTATATCCCTTGGACCTTCTTATTGAAGATGAAACACAGAACTTGCGTCGGAGTTAAATAGAATAGCCACAATGCCGACTTAAGTACAAGAAGACTGACTCTTCCTATTGTCTATGTTTTGAACCATTCCTGTGACACTAGTTATAGATTCCGATGCATCACATCAGGTTTACTGTATCCCTCTGACCTTCTTATTGACGATATAACACAGAAATTGCATCGGAATTAAATACAAAAGGCACAATGCCGACTTAAGTACAAGAAGACTGACTCTTCTTACTGACTATGTTTTGAGCCATTCCTGTGACACTAGTTATAGATTCCGATGCTTCACTTCAGGTTTACTGTATCCCTCTGACCTTCTTATTGACGATGAAACCCAGAAATTGCATCGGAATTAAATACAAAAGGCACAATGCCGAATTAAGTACAAGAAGACTGACTCTTCTTACTGTCTATGTTTTGAACCATTCTTGCGACACTAGTTATAGATTCCGATGCTTCACTCCAGGTTTACTGTATCCCTTGGACCTTCTTATTGACGATGAAACACAGAAATTGCATCGGAAATAAATACAAATGGCACAATGGCGACGTAAGTACAAGAGGTCTGACTCTTCTTATTGACTATGATTTGAACCATTCATGTGACACTAGTTTTAGATTCCGGTGCTTCACTTCAGGTTTACTGTATCTCTCTGACCTTCTAATTGACGATGAAACACAGAAATTGCAACGGAATTAAATACAAAAGGCACAATGCCGACTTAAGTACAAGAATACTGACTCTACTTATTGTCTATGTTTTGAACCATTCCTGTGACAGTAGTTATAGATTCCGATGCTTCACTTCAGGTTTACTGTATCCCTTGGAACTTCTTATTGCCGATGAAACACTGAAATTGCATCGGAATTAAATACAAAAGGCACAATGAAGGCTTAAGTACAAGAAGACTGACTCTTCTTACTGTCTATGTTTGAACCATTCCTGTGTCACTAATTATAGATTCCGATGCTTCACTCCAGGTTTATTATATGCCTTCGACCTTCTTATTGACGATGAAACACAGAAATTGCATAGGAATGAATTAGAAAAGGCACAATGCCGACTTATGTACAAGAAGAAAGACTCTTCCCACTGTCTATGTTTTGAACCATTCCTGTTACACTAGTTATAGATTTCGATGCTTCACCTCAGGTTTACTGTATTCCTTGGACCTTCTTATTGACGATGAAACACAGAAATAGCATCGGAATTAAATACAAAAGGCACAATTCCGACTTTAGTACAAGAAGACTGACTCTTCTTACTGACTATGTTTGATTCATTCCTGTGACACTAGTTATAGATTCCGATGGTTCACTCCAGGTTCTTTTTATCCCTTGGACCTTCTTATTGACGATGAAACATAGAAATTGCATTGGAATTAAATACAAAAGCACAATGCCGAATTAAGTACAAGAAGACAGACTCTTCTTACTGACTATGCTTTGAACCATTCCTGTGACACTAGTTATAGAATCCGATGCTTCAATTCAGGTTTGCCGTATCCCTTGGACCTTCTTATTGACGATGAAACACAGCAATTGCATCGGACTTAAATAGAAAAGGCACAATGCCGACTTAAGTGAAAGAAGACTGACTCTTCCTACTGTCTATGTTTTGAACCATTCCTGTGTCACTAGTTATAGATTCCGATGCTTCACTCCAGGTTTTATGTATCCCTTGGACCTTCTTATAGACGATGAAACACAGAAATTGCATCAGAATTAAATACAAAAGGCGCAATGCCGACTTCAGTACAAGAAGACTGACTCTTCTTACTGACTATGTTTAGAAACCAATTCTGTGACACTAGTTATGGATTCCGATGCTTCACTTCAGGATTACTGTATTCCTCTGACCTTCTTATTAACGATGAAAGACAGAAATTGCATCGGAATTAAATACAAAAGGCACAATGCCGAAATAAGTACAAGAAGACTGACTCTTCCTACTGTCTATGTTTTGAACCATTCCTGTGTCACTAGTTATAGATTCCGATGCTTCACTCCAGGTTTTATGTATCCCTTGGACCTTCTTATAGACGATGAAACACAGAAATTGCATCAGAATTAAATACAAAAGGCGCAATGCCGAATTAAGTACAAGAATACTGACTCTTCTTACTGTCTATGATTTGAAACATCCCTGTGTCACTAGTTATAGATTCCGATGCTTCACTCCAAGTTTACTGAATCCCTTGGACCTACTTATTGACGATGAAACACAGAAATTGCATCGGAATTAATTACAAAAGGCACAATGGCGACTTAAGTACAAGAAGACTGACTCTTCTTACTGGCTACGTTTTGAACCATTCATGTGACACTAGTTATAGATTCCGGTGCTTTACGTCAGGTTTACTGTCTCCCTTGGACCTTCGTATTGACGATGAAACACAGAAATTGCATCGGAATTAAATACAATTGGCATATTGCCGACTTAAGTACAAGAAGACTAACTCTTCTTACTGACTATGTTCTGAACCATTCCTGTGACACTACTTATAGATACTGATGCTTCACTTCAGGTTTACTGTATCCCTTAGACCTTCTTATTGACGATGAAACACAGAAATTGCATCGGAAATAAATACAAAATGCACAATGCCGACTTAAGTACAAGAAGACTGACTCTTCTTACTGACTATGCTTTGAACCATTCCTGTGACACTAGTTATAGATTCCTATGCTTCACTTCAGGTTCACTGTATCCCTCTGACCTTCTTATTGTCGATGAAACAAAGAAATAGCATGGGAAGTAAATACTTAACCACAATGCCGAATTAGGTACAAGAAGACTGTCTCTTCTTACTGTCGATGTTTTGAACCATTCCTGTGACACTAGTTATAGATTCCGATGCTTCGCTCCAGGTTTACTATATCCCTTGGACCTTCTTATTGACGATGAAACACAGAAATTTCATCGGAGATAAATAGAATAGGCACAATGCCGCCTTAAGTACAAGAAGACTGACTCATCCTACCGTCTATGTTTTGAACAATTCCGGTGACACTAGTTATAGATTCAGATGCTTCACTTCAGGTCTACAACATCCCTCTGACCTTATTGGCGATGAAACACAGAAATTGCATCGGAATTAAATACAAAAGGCACAATGCCGACTTAAGTACAAGCAGATTGACTCTTCCCACTGTCTATGTTTTGCACCGTTCCTGTGACACTAGTTATAGATTCCGATGCTTCACTTCAGGTTTACTGTATCCCTTGGACCTTCTTATTGACGATGAAACACAGCAATTGCATCGGAATGAAATAGGAAAGGCACAATGCCGACGTAAGTACAAGAAGACTGACTCTTCCTACTGTCTATGTTTTGAACCATTCCTGTGACACTAGTTATAGATTCCGATGCTTCACTTCAGGTTTACTGTATCCCTGTGCCCTTCTTATTGACGATGAAACACAGAAATTGCAACTGAATTAAATACAAATGGCACAATGCCGACTTAAGTACAAGAAGACTGACTCTACTTCTGTCTATGTTTTGAACCATTCCTGTGACACTAGTTATAGATTTCGATGCTTCACTTCAGGTTTACTGTATCCCTTGGACCTTCTTATTGACGATGAAACACAGAAATTGCATCTGAATTAAATACAAAAGGCACAATGCCGACTTATGGACAAGAAGGCTGACTCTTCTTACTGACTATGTTTTGAACCATTATTGTGACACTAGTTATAGATTCCGATGCTTCACTTCAGGTTTACTGGATCCCTTGGACCTACTTATTGACGATGAGACACAGAAATAGCATCGGAATTAAATACAAAAGGCACAATGCCGACTTAAGTACAAGAATACTGACTCTTCTTACGGACTGTGCTTTGAACCATTATTGTGACACTAGTTATAGATTTCGATGCTTCACTTCAGGTTTACTGTATCGGTTGGACCTTCTTATTGACGATGAAACACAGAAATTGCATCGGAATTAAGTACAAAAGGCACAAGGTCGACTTAAGTACAAGAAGACTGACTCTTCTTACTGACTATGTTTACAACGAATCAATTCGACACTAGTTATAGATTCTGATGCTTCACTTCAGGTTTACTGTATACCTTGGACCTTCTTATTGGCGATGAAACACAGATAATGCATCGGAATTAAATACAAAAGGCACAATGCCGACTTAAGTACATCAAGACTGACTCATCTTACTGTCTATGCATTGAACCATTCCTGTGACACTAGTTATAGATTCCGATGCTTCACTCCACTTTTACTGTATCACTTGACGATTAATCACAGAAATTGCATCGGAATTAAATACAAAAGGCACAATGCCGACTTCACTACAAGAAGACTGACTCTTCTTACTAACTATGTTTTGAACAATTCCTGTGACACTACTTATAGATTCCGATGCTTCACTTCAGGTTTACTGTATCCCTCTGACCTTCGTATTGACGATAAAACACAGAAATTACATCGGAATTAAATACAAAAGGCACAATGCCGACTTAAGTACAAGAAGACTGACTCTTCTTACTGTCTATGCTTTGAACCATGCCTGTGACACTAGTTATAGATTCCGATGATTCACTTCAGATTTACTGTATCCCTCCGACGTTCTTATTGACGATGAAACACAGAAATTGCGTCGGAATTAAATACAAAAGGCACAATGCCGAATTAAGTACAAGAAGACTGACTCTTCTTACTCTCTATGTTTTGAACCATTCCTGTGACACTAGTTATAGATTCCGATGCTTCACTCTAGGTATACTGTATCCCTTGGACCTTCTTATTGACGATGAAACAAAGAAATTGCATCGGAAATAAATAAAAAAGGCACAAAGCCGACATAAGTACAAGAAGACTGACTCTTCTTACTGTCTATGTTTTGAACCTTTCCTGTGACACTAGATACAGATTCCGATGCTTCACTCCAGGTTTACTGTATCCCTTGGACCTTCTTATTGACGATGAAACACAGAAATTGCATCGGAATTAAATACAAAAGGAACAATGCCGACTTAAGTAAAAGATGACTGGCTCTTCTTACTGACTATGCTTTGAACCATTCCTGTGACACTAGTTATAGATTCCGATGCTCCACTTCAGTTTCACTGTATCCCTTGGACCTTCTTATTGACGATGAAACACAGAACTTGCATCGGAACTAAATAGAAAAGGCACAATGCCGACTTAAGTACAAGAAGACTGCCTCTTCTTATTGTCTATTTTTGAACCATCCCTGTGACACTAGTTATAGATTCCGATGCTTCACTCCAGGTTTTCTGTATCTCTTTGACCTTCTTATTGACGATAAAACACAGATATTGCATCGTAATTAATTACAAAAGCACAATGCCGACTTAAGTACAAGAAGACTGACTCTTCTTACTGACTATGTTTTGAAGTATTCCTGTGACAATAGTTATAGATTCCGATGCTTCACTTGAGGTTTACTGTATCCTTCGGACCTTCTTATGGACGATGAAACACAGAAATTGCATCGGAATGAAATACAAAATGTACAATGCCGACTGAAGTACAAGAAGACTGACCCTTCCATCTCTCTATGTTTTGAACCATTCCTGTGACACTAGTTATAGATTCCGATGCTTCACTTCAGGTTCACTGTATCCCTCTGACCTTCCTATTGACGATGAAACACAGCAATTGCATCGGAATTAAATAGAGAAGGCACAATGCCGACTTAAGTGCAAGAAGACTAACTCTTCCTACTGTCTATGTTTTGAACCATTCCTGTGACACTAGTTAGAGATTCCGATGCTTCACCTTATGTTTACTGTATCCCTCTGCCCTTCTTATTGACGATGAAACACAGAAATTGCAACTGAATTAAATACAAATGGCACAATGCCGACTTAAGTACAAGATGACTGACTCTTCTTCTGTCTATGTTTTGAACCATTCCTGTGACACTAGTTATAGATTTCGATGCTTCACTTCAGGTTTACTGTATCCCTTGGACCTTCTTATTGACGATGAAACAAAGAAATTGCATCTGAATTAAATACAAAAGGCACAATGCCGACTTAAGGACAAGAAGACTGACTCTTCTTACTGACTATGTTTTGAACTATTATTGTGACAATAGTTATAGATTCCGATGCTTCACTTCAGGTTTACTGGATCCCTTGGACCTACTTATTGACGATGAAACACAGAAATAGCATCGGAATTAAATACAAAAGGCACAATGCCGACTTAAGTACAAGAATACTGACTCTTCTTACTGACTATGCTTTGAACCATTCCTATGACACTAGTTATAGATTCCGATGCTTCACTTCAGGTTTACTGTATCCCTTGGACCCTCTTATTGACGATGAAACACTGCAATTCCATCGGAATTAAATAGAAAAGGCACAATGCCGACTTAAGTACAAGAAGACTGACTCTGCTTACTGTCTATGCTTTGAACCATTCCTGTGACACTAGATACAGATTCCGATGCTTTACTCCAGGTTTACTGTATCCCTTGGGCCTTCTTTTTGACGATGAAATACAGAAATTGCTTCGGAATTATGTACAATAGCCACAAGGCCGATTTAAGTACAAGAAGACTGACTCTTCTTACTGACTATGTTTAGAACGATTCCTGTGACACTAGTTACAGATTCTGATGCTTCACTTCAGGTTAACTGTAACCCTTGGACCATCTTATTGACGATGAAACACAGAAATTGCATCGGAATTAAATACAAAAGGCACAATGCCGGCTTAAGAACAAGAAGACTGACTCTTCTTACTGACCAATATTTGAACCATTATAGTGACACTAGTTATAGATTTCGATGCTAGTTATAGAATTAAAAACAAAAGGCACAATTCCGACTTAAGTACAAGAAGAATGACTCTGCTTACTGTCTATGTTTGGAACCATTTCTGTGATACTAGTTATAGATTTCGATGTTTCGCTTCAGGTTTACTGTATCCCTCTGACCTTCTTATTGACGATGAAACACAGAAATTGCATCAGAATTAAATACAAAAGGCACTAAGCCGAATTAAGTACAAGAAGACTGACTCTTCCTACTCTCTATGTTTTGAACCATTCCTGTGACACTAGTTTTTTATTCCGAGGCTTCACTTGAGGTTTACAGTATCCTTCGGACCTTCTTATGGACGATGAAACACAGAAATTGCATCGGAATGAAATTCAAAAGGTACAATGCCGACTGGAGTACAAGAAGACTGACCCTACCATCTCTCTATGTTTTGAACCATTCCTGTGACACTAGTTATAGATTCCGATGCTTCACTTCAGGTTTACTGTATCCCTCTGACCTTCGTATTGACGATGAAACACAGAAATTGCATCGGAATTAAATAGAGAAGGCAGAATACCGACTTAACTACAAGAAGACTGACTCTTCTTACAGACCATGCTTTGCACCATTCCTGTGACGCTAGTTATAGATTCCGATGCTTAACATCAGGATTACTGTATCCCTTGGACCTTCTTATTGACGATGAAACACAGAAATTGCATCGGAATTAAATACAAAAGGCACTATGCCGAATTAAGTACAAGAAGACTGACTCTTCCTACCCTCTATGTTTTGAACCATTCCTGTGACACTAGTTTTTTATTCCGATGCTTCACTTGAGGTTTACTGTATCCTTCGGACCTTCTTATGGACGATGAAACACAGAAATTGCGTCGGAATGAAATTCAAAAGGTACAATGCCGACTGAAGTACAAGAAGACTGACCTTTCCTTCTCTCTATGTTTTGAACCATTCCAGTGACACTAGTTATAGATTCCGATGCTTCACATCAGGTTTACTGTATCCCTCTGAGCTTTTTATTGACGATGAAATACAGCAATTCCCTCGGAATTAAATAGAGAAGGCACAATGCCGACTTAAGTGCATGAAGACTGACTCTTCCTAATGTCTATGTTTTGAACCATTCCTGTGTCACTAGTTATAGATTCCGATGCTTCACTCCAGGTTTACTGTATCATTTGGACCTTCTTATTGACGATGAAACACAGAAATTGCATCGGAATTATATACGAAAGGCACAATGCCGACTAAAGTACAAGAAGACTGACTCTTCTTACTGACTATGCTTTGAACCATTCCTGTGACACTAGTTATGGATTCCGATGCTTCACTTCAGGTTTACTGTATTCCTCTGACCTTCTTATTGTCGATGAAACACAGAAATTGCATCGGAATTAAATACAAAAGGCACAATGCCGAATTAGGTACAATAAGACTGACTCTTCTTACTGTCTATGTTTTGAACCATTCATGTCACACTAGTTATAGATTCCGATGCTTCACTCCAGGTTTACTGTATCCCTTGGACCTTCTTATTGACGATGAAACACAGAAATTGCATCGGAATTAAATACAAAAGGCACAATGGCGACTTAAGTACAAGCAGTCTGACCTTTCTTTTTGACTATGATATGAACCATTCATGTGACACTAGTTATAGATTCCGGTGCTTCACTTCAGGTTTACTGTATCCCTTGGACCTTCTTATTGACGATGAAACACAGAAATTGCATCGGAAATAAATACAAAAGGCACAATGCCGACTTAAGTACAAGAAGACTGACTCTTCTTACTGACTATGCTTTGAACGATTCCTGTGACACTAGTTATAGATTCTAATGCTTCACTTCAGGTTTACTGTATCCCTTGGACCTTCTTCTTGACGATGAAACACAGAAATTGCATCGGAATTAAATACAAATGGCACAATGCCGACTTAAGTACAGGAAGACTGACTCTTCTTACTGACTATGCTTTGAACAATTCCTGCGACACTAGTTATAGATTCCGATGCTTGACTTCAGATTTACTATATCCCTGTGACCTTCGTGTTGACGATGAAACACAGAAATTTCATCGGAATTAAATACTAAAGGCACAATGCCGAATTAAGTACAAGAAGACTGACTCTTCTTACTGTCGATGTTTTGAACCATTCCTGTGACACTAGTTTTAGTTTCCGATGCTTCACTCCAGGTTTACTGTATCACATGGACCTTCATATTGACGATGAAACACAGAAATTGCATCGGAATTAAATAAAAAAGGCACAATGCCGACTTAAGTACAAGAAGACTGGCGCTACTTACTGTCTATGTTTTGAACCATTCCTGTGACACTAGTTATAGATTCCGATGCTTCACTCCAGGTTTACTATATCCCTCGGACCTTCTTATTGACGATGAAACACAGAAATTGCATAGGAATTAAATAGTAAAGGCACAATGCCGACTTAAGTACAAGAAGACTGACTCTTCCTACTGTCTATGATTTGAACCATTCCTGTGACACTAGTTATAGATTCCGGTGCTTCAGTTCAGGTTTACTGTATCCCTCTGACCTTCTTATTGACGATGAAACACAGAAATTGCATCGGAATTAAATACAAAAGTCACAATGCCGACTTAAGTACAAGAAGATTGACTCTTCCCACTGTCTATGTTTTGAAACATTCGTGTTACACTAGTTATAGATTCCGATGCTTCACTTCAGGTTTACTGTATCCGTTGGACCGTCTTATTGACGATGAAACACAGAAATTGCATCGGAATTAAATACAAAAGGCACAATGCCGGCTTAAGAACAAGAAGACTGACTCTTCTTACTGACCAATATTTGAACCATTATAGTGACACTAGTTATAGATTTCGATGCTAGTTATAGAATTAAAAACAAAAGGCACAATTCCGACTTAAGTACAAGAAGAATGACTCTGCTTACTGTCTATGTTTGGAACCATTTCTGTGATACTAGTTATAGATTTCGATGTTTCGCTTCAGGTTTACTGTATCCCTCTGACCTTCTTATTGACGATGAAACACAGAAATTGCATCAGAATTAAATACAAAAGGCACTAAGCCGAATTAAGTACAAGAAGACTGACTCTTCCTACTCTCTATGTTTTGAACCATTCCTGTGACACTAGTTTTTTATTCCGAGGCTTCACTTGAGGTTTACAGTATCCTTCGGACCTTCTTATGGACGATGAAACACAGAAATTGCATCGGAATGAAATTCAAAAGGTACAATGCCGACTGGAGTACAAGAAGACTGACCCTACCATCTCTCTATGTTTTGAACCATTCCTGTGACACTAGTTATAGATTCCGATGCTTCACTTCAGGTTTACTGTATCCCTCTGACCTTCGTATTGACGATGAAACACAGAAATTGCATCGGAATTAAATAGAGAAGGCAGAATACCGACTTAACTACAAGAAGACTGACTCTTCTTACAGACCATGCTTTGCACCATTCCTGTGACGCTAGTTATAGATTCCGATGCTTAACATCAGGATTACTGTATCCCTTGGACCTTCTTATTGACGATGAAACACAGAAATTGCATCGGAATTAAATACAAAAGGCACTATGCCGAATTAAGTACAAGAAGACTGACTCTTCCTACCCTCTATGTTTTGAACCATTCCTGTGACACTAGTTTTTTATTCCGATGCTTCACTTGAGGTTTACTGTATCCTTCGGACCTTCTTATGGACGATGAAACACAGAAATTGCGTCGGAATGAAATTCAAAAGGTACAATGCCGACTGAAGTACAAGAAGACTGACCTTTCCTTCTCTCTATGTTTTGAACCATTCCAGTGACACTAGTTATAGATTCCGATGCTTCACATCAGGTTTACTGTATCCCTCTGAGCTTTTTATTGACGATGAAATACAGCAATTCCCTCGGAATTAAATAGAGAAGGCACAATGCCGACTTAAGTGCATGAAGACTGACTCTTCCTAATGTCTATGTTTTGAACCATTCCTGTGTCACTAGTTATAGATTCCGATGCTTCACTCCAGGTTTACTGTATCATTTGGACCTTCTTATTGACGATGAAACACAGAAATTGCATCGGAATTATATACGAAAGGCACAATGCCGACTAAAGTACAAGAAGACTGACTCTTCTTACTGACTATGCTTTGAACCATTCCTGTGACACTAGTTATGGATTCCGATGCTTCACTTCAGGTTTACTGTATTCCTCTGACCTTCTTATTGTCGATGAAACACAGAAATTGCATCGGAATTAAATACAAAAGGCACAATGCCGAATTAGGTACAATAAGACTGACTCTGCTTACTGTCTATGTTTTGAACCATTCATGTCACACTAGTTATAGATTCCGATGCTTCACTCCAGGTTTACTGTATCCCTTGGACCTTCTTATTGACGATGAAACACAGAAATTGCATCGGAATTAAATACAAAAGGCACAATGGCGACTTAAGTACAAGCAGTCTGACCTTTCTTTTTGACTATGATATGAACCATTCATGTGACACTAGTTATAGATTCCGGTGCTTCACTTCAGGTTTACTGTATCCCTTGGACCTTCTTATTGACGATGAAACACAGAAATTGCATCGGAAATAAATACAAAAGGCACAATGCCGACTTAAGTACAAGAAGACTGACTCTTCTTACTGACTATGCTTTGAACGATTCCTGTGACACTAGTTATAGATTCTAATGCTTCACTTCAGGTTTACTGTATCCCTTGGACCTTCTTCTTGACGATGAAACACAGAAATTGCATCGGAATTAAATACAAATGGCACAATGCCGACTTAAGTACAGGAAGACTGACTCTTCTTACTGACTATGCTTTGAACAATTCCTGCGACACTAGTTATAGATTCCGATGCTTGACTTCAGATTTACTATATCCCTCTGACCTTCGTGTTGACGATGAAACACAGAAATTTCATCGGAATTAAATACTAAAGGCACAATGCCGAATTAAGTACAAGAAGACTGACTCTTCTTACTGTCGATGTTTTGAACCATTCCTGTGACACTAGTTTTAGTTTCCGATGCTTCACTCCAGGTTTACTGTATCACATGGACCTTCATATTGACGATGAAACACAGAAATTGCATCGGAATTAAATAAAAAAGGCACAATGCCGACTTAAGTACAAGAAGACTGGCGCTACTTACTGTCTATGTTTTGAACCATTCCTGTGACACTAGTTATAGATTCCGATGCTTCACTCCAGGTTTACTATATCCCTCGGACCTTCTTATTGACGATGAAACACAGAAATTGCATAGGAATTAAATAGTAAAGGCACAATGCCGACTTAAGTACAAGAAGACTGACTCTTCCTACTGTCTATGATTTGAACCATTCCTGTGACACTAGTTATAGATTCCGGTGCTTCAGTTCAGGTTTACTGTATCCCTCTGACCTTCTTATTGACGATGAAACACAGAAATTGCATCGGAATTAAATACAAAAGTCACAATGCCGACTTAAGTACAAGAAGATTGACTCTTCCCACTGTCTATGTTTTGAAACATTCGTGTTACACTAGTTATAGATTCCGATGCTTCACTTCAGGTTTACTGTATCCGTTGGACCGCCTTATTGACGATGAAACACAGAAATTGCATCGGAATTAAATACAAAAGGCACAATGCCGGCTTAAGAACAAGAAGACTGACTCTTCTTACTGACCAATATTTGAACCATTATAGTGACACTAGTTATAGATTTCGATGCTAGTTATAGAATTAAAAACAAAAGGCACAATTCCGACTTAAGTACAAGAAGAATGACTCTGCTTACTGTCTATGTTTGGAACCATTTCTGTGATACTAGTTATAGATTTCGATGTTTCGCTTCAGGTTTACTGTATCCCTCTGACCTTCTTATTGACGATGAAACACAGAAATTGCATCAGAATTAAATACAAAAGGCACTAAGCCGAATTAAGTACAAGAAGACTGACTCTTCCTACTCTCTATGTTTTGAACCATTCCTGTGACACTAGTTTTTTATTCCGAGGCTTCACTTGAGGTTTACAGTATCCTTCGGACCTTCTTATGGACGATGAAACACAGAAATTGCATCGGAATGAAATTCAAAAGGTACAATGCCGACTGGAGTACAAGAAGACTGACCCTACCATCTCTCTATGTTTTGAAC